>NW_022194810.1:117618-159178 GCF_900067095.1 Fusarium proliferatum ET1 | reverse complement strand
TCTGAAAAGGAAAAGGTTGGCCCTCAGAAAAACCACAAGGCAGGCTTTCTCGACGAACTTGCAGCCAAGCACGGATTAACAAGGCCTCGGCTGAAACACCATCTTCAAGAGGGAGGGAAATGGACGTCGCTATGCATGTCGCACGATGGACTACTGCCTTTTATTTTCTTGAAATCAGAAAAGGCTCTTGGAATTACTAAAGAGGACTGGGCAACAGTCACTCGCGATGAAAACAACAGAACATTCCACAAACTCCTTGATGATGATTATATGAGGAACCTCTGTACAGCAGGTAGGGCACTTGAAAGATTGCTTCTTGGAGAGTCGGTCAAATTTCTTTGGGAGAAGAATGGCTTGGACCCGGACGCGCAGAACATCGATGAGTTGCTTAAGGAATACGAGATAGAAGAGGCGAGCGTTGCCCTAAATGAGCCTGGTGCACGTGATGGAGGGGCAATGGCTTTATCAGTTGGATCTGCAAATCCAACTTAGTCATCATGTCATAATATGACTACCCTAGACAAAGTAATAAAATCATATATAAAAACACGCCATTTGGATGTATACAACTTATTCTCTGCTCCTTTACCTTCCCTCTCTTCATGTAAAATAAATGTCCTGTCTGACACCACTAATGTGATGTATTTTATATACAATCTGCTTTATTCGGCAGCGCTAGAATGGATGTCCTAAAGGGCTAAACCGTCTCAAGATCATGATGCTTGGGCAACGTAAGGGTTTCATCCAGCTTAGCTTGTACTCGAGTTATGTTAGATTCGACAGAGGTTGCGTAAAAGGGAAATCTCTGTCCCTTGCCAATAATCTGTGACTATAGATATCAGTTGTACACATCATTAGACGCGACGGGAAATGACGAAGCAGGAGCCCGACCATATTTTCTGCAAACTTTATTCCTTGACGAAAAAGCCAGAAGGATGTCCTCGGGTTTGAGCCCGCACAAATGATCACGGGTTGGTTTTTTCAAGTGGGAGAGGATGGGGTTATTTCTTGCAAGGGCAACGACGTGTATGCTGCCAAGAAGAACACCCACGGAGTCTTCCAGGATTCGAAGCCTCTTTCGACCCTGGAAGCATTGAAAGCGGCTCTTCTTCAGGAAGGAATCGTTGCCTAACCGTTTCGATGCTCACCCGATTCAATGGCTTGGACGGCCTGGAAGTGATTGCGATGGCGATGGTAAAGATAGCAGGATGAGTTGTTCTTTATATAAGAGTACAACCTGGAAGATCACAGCCACTCATTAAGCGAATTACAGTAGTCTCCATCGAACACTCAGGTAGTTAGGTGATCAATAGCAGAGATGAGGGGTTGAGTAATTTGAGCTCATACTTTGTCCAGATATCTTTCTTCCATCTGAGGCTAGTGATAATTCTCGCTGTATCATCTTATAGACACAATGTTTCTTTGCCTCAGAATTTGATCTTCACTATCCAGCCATGTAAAGCTTTTGGTTGCCAACTTCGAAATGCACAGCACAGTTACTCAATCCTCGAGTGTTGGGTTATCTAGCCACATACGAAACTTGGTGAGAGCTGAAGTGTCATGTCGCGTCTCTGACGTCGTATAATCCTTCATCTCGCAATAATCCAACCTTTGGTACCACGGCTAGTTGATAACTTTTCCCCAAACCTACGAGCCGAGCCAAAGTCGATTAAAATGGGACTTCTGTCCTTTGCCACGAGGACGTTTGTGGGGTTGAGGTCGTTATGGGCCCAGCGAAGTGAGTGTAAATGATGAATTGCCGACTCCAGTGATTCTATGAAGAGCTCTTTATTCTGGATAGTGTGGCCGCTCTTTAGGTAGCTGTTCAAGTCATGGGGGTGTCAGTCGAGCATGAGTCCAGTGATATAGCCCCGTCGCACATGGCAGCCATGGTACCCAACGATGTTTGGGTGATGTTGGCTCCCCAGCACTTCCATTGCTTCTGCCTCTTCCACCAACCCCCACAACAGCAGGGAGAGAACTCTAGAGAACGCGATCGAGGATGCGGGCAACGCAAAATTGCTTTCAAGATTTGCTTCTGTACAATTTGTCGTTTTTTTTTTTAACATCTCTAGAACAAAGTGGTAACAAAAACAAGAAGGTTCCATTCCGCGCCAGACACGTCGCAAAAATGGATGCTTCGCCGTGGACTTCTTCAAGGCCACGGGGCTGATTCAAATGATGTCCGCCTCAAAAATCGCCCAAGAAAGCGCAAAAGGGTTGGTAGACGTTAGAAGAGACTTGTCGGACCAGCGACATTTCTCTTGGTGATTTATTCTGACGATGCTGGTGGATTTGGTGGTCTAGTTTGGTTATATGTGCAGCTAACCTCCCGCTAACCCCCAAGCTAATGCCGGCTTGCATGTCCTGGTTCTGTCATTCATAAGCCGGTTCCACCCCACCCCGGAAACTCGTGTCTTCAAGGCTGCTCTTAAGAGTGCTCATCTCGTCCTCGAGTTCCAAAGGCGAACAGTCTCGCTTCGCCGTCTCAAAGTCTACCAGAACCACGTCATGCCCATCCCGTACAAGAAAGTTATGTCTGTTGATATCGCCAAGCTTGATACCGAGCTCATGCAACCGGCCCAAAGCCTTCTTGCAGTCGTCGATGTCCGCTGGCCCGGCGGCTCTCGCGCCTTCCACCCACTCAGCGACGAAGCCAACCACGCGCCCATCTTTGCCCTCAGTGAGATGGCCCAGAAAATTAGGACCGACTCCGCTGTCACTAATCCATTGATAGGCGGCCGTCTCGACCTCAATGGAGGGGATTTCCCAGGGCCAGACCGCGAGTTTGATGAGCACGGGTTTACCGCCTTTAACTTTGGGATGCGTTGAGACGTGGACTCGTTGCCTCACTCGCTCTTGACGCGTGAATTCCAGCTCGTTGAGCTTCAAGGGATGCCAACAGTTCTTTACCCCGGCAAGTTGTACTGTCTCGGTCCTGACGAAGGTAGCCTTCCCCGTCTCGGGATCCCTAGCTACATAGCCGTGGTTCCAATCTCCAGTTGGAAATGGTGGGAGGAGCTCGCCAAGCAGGATGGGCTCGAAAGTGCGGTCGTCCTCGGCCCCGCGAAACGTGCCTGGCGCTGTGGATATGTACTTCACATGTTGCCCGTCGACGAGGAAGCGATAATCGCTATCGTTCGTGTCGTCGTCGTCGATGAGACATGCGAGAAGCCGGACGTTGGTGTTCCTTTCTTGAGGGGCAATCATTGCGGAGAAGCGGTATTGAGGCGATAGGAGATGGCTGCGGATCGGTAAGGAAGTGCTCTGGATGCAAATGGCGGCTGCGCAGCATGACTACTTGAGAAGGCGTGATCGGATAGGAGCTGTTGAGAACTGTATGGTGCACCGAGCTGAGAGGTCAGAGCCTGGGAGGGCCTGGAGCGCGAGACAATAAAATTGCCTAAGGGGCTCAGCGATGCCGTGCTCCTTAGGAATAGACTTCAAAAAGGAGAAGTGTTAGTATACGCGCTGTGGAAGTTGGTCTGTGATGGCGAGCTTGCATCTCCCAGGAGTTGTAGCCAATCAACTTGCCCTACGTGCCGTCCAAGGTGAGGTGCGTGCGTGGGTCGCTGTTAGCACTATGTAGGTCTCCCTTCCCAAGGACCCAGAGCCAGCAGAGTCAAACATCTGCTAGCCAATGGAATTGCATCAAGTGATCTTACCGCGCTGGGTAACCTTCGCGCCCTAGTGCGCCTTGCATAACCCGGCACATCTGGCTGGGATTTGCTACTACCAGGGAGCAGGCGCATGTTGTCCACTAAGGGACTTGATCTTCCGCACCAGGACCGGTATATGTGGAGAATATGCAAGAAAGCAAGCGCCATCGCATGACATTATTGCCGCGCGCTATCTGAGCAGGAAACTGCTCAGAATAAGAGATCTATATGTAGCAGATGAAATATATAAGTAGCATGGAGACTGAGACGCCCCCAGGCAGGAGCATCATACCAGTGAGCGACGGCGACCTTGAAAAGCGAGTACCCAGTCGATATCCCCCATATACCGGCCCTATTACCCCCAAACTGTGTGCCAGTGTCTCCAAATACACAGGTACGTTGAAGTTCCTCATTACTGAACGGCTTCGGACCCTTATGATCTCGGGATGTAGATACTGACCTTGGCGTCTTGACTCAGACCCAATTCGCGCGACGCACCTAAGCCTTGTTACGCCGCAGAGTTACAACATCACGCAACACAGCACTCTAGACACTATGTGCGTCCAGACCTACCGCAAGTATACCTGCGGGTGCAGGAAGCCGGAGGAGTTCAAGCAGTGTGCGGCGCGTCTGGGCACAAACGTCAAATGTAGTCCGGTGACGAAGGAGGACCTGCCTGACTCTGTGCATATGTGTAGCAAGCACATGGTCAAGGAGGGAAAAGACGAGATGCACCGCTGAGGGTGTGTGATGACACGTTAGTGACGGTCTGTCTGCGGGTTGGGCGAGCGCCGGCGAGTGTATCTAGACTGTAAGGGACAACATCAAAGGCGCTTTTCTTGGAGGCTAAGTGCAGAATTCTAACGAGATTGATCCCTCCCACGGATTCAAGATGAGATTGATCTCCCTGTCAGACTTGAGTGACATGCATGAACCTACCGGGTATTCTTGGCATCTCCCTCACCGGTCCATACCTCGCAATGTGCTCCGACACCTCTTCTCTTGTGTATTTGATCCTAAAATGCTTCGTTTTCTCCTCCTTCTCCTCCTTACAGCCAAGGCAGAAGCATCCCCAGTCGGCCTGACGGCCAGAATCAAACAGATACGGTGCGGTGATGATGGCCATGAACCGCTGAGGTTCCCTAGTGGTCTTGTCTAACTTTGGAAGACCAGAACCCGTCAGGTCCTGAATCACTGCCTGCCGGTCGAAGAGTTGAAGCCGCTTTCGTACCAAATTACCCCCTTCACTGGTCCAGGCGGTACAGTACCGCCCGGGCAGGCTCAGGATGCTTGGGGGATTCGCCGCATGTAAGCGTTGGCGGCTGGTGATGGCACTGCGCTGCTGCGTCCCGTCGGGAGTGAAGAAACTCGATGCGCGGCCGATTGTGAGGGGAAAGTATTCCAGCCGCCGGGTGAAGCAGAAGTAGCATACTCTACGGCAGTCGATGAGATAGAGATGGTCACCAAAGCGCTCGCACGTGGAGCATCGGGTTGTGCTGAGAGTTGTGTACAGTACATCGCAGTCAAATGCGTCTGCCTGGATGCTGAGAATGGCGCGGATGATGTTAGGGCAATGCTTGACGATGGCGTCGTACTGGGGGATCGAGTCAACGAGTTCCATCGCGCGGCGGTTGACGCGGCGGAAACGAGTAAGCGACGGAAGGTCAATGTACAGCAGGACTTGGATGAGAAGTTCTGCTGGAAGCTGGTCGAGTTGGCCGGCGGAATAACGCGGGGGGTTGGACGCGTCGGTGAATCGCCCTTTGTCAAGCGGACACCGTGTCACCAGCTGCGCATCGTCTAACGTGTTGTCGCAGATGTTTTGCTTTGTATAGGTCGTAAAATCGAACAGATTAGGGCATGTTTTCTCCATCGCGAGCTCGCTTTGAGACCAAATTTCGAGGTCTAAAAAAGCTCGATGAACGGCCGCGATACTCTAGCAGCAACGCGCCAGTCTAGCTATTGCCTGAAGCGGCGTCTGGCGGCAGAATAAGTGAGACTTCGACTGGGGACTGGAATCACGTCTTCTTTTTGCCTTAGGCATCATATTTGGCACCTTACCGAAAAGGCCAACCTCGCTTCAGGCGTTCCAGGTACTAGATTTTTTGGTACATGGCCCAATCAATTTGCGCGGAGCCTATCCATTAATGATATTCCAAGGAAAAGCTTTTCGTGCTACATGTCCAATCGGAGTCTTGTCATGTGTAGTAAGCGGATCCTTGAAACCCGCCCGCCATCTCATATCTCCCAGCGCCGCGGTAGAACAAGACAGAGGGCCCAAATACATAAAACAGTATCTAACAAATCGAGTTCACTTTCTTCTAAAACAAACGAGGATTCATGTTGCCAGTCTTATCTAACTATGATCGGCTTGAGCTATGCAATAGCTTATGGGACTTTATGAACCAACACGGCGTAAATGAAACATGAAACCCACAAGCCCGCATCATCCTCTCTACCCCGCAGCTAGCATTTTACACTCACCTCCACCGATTCTACGATCGCCAACTAAAGAAGAGCTTGCCTCGGAACGGACAAGAGGGAAGGATGGAGTACTGCGAGCCCTGCAACCGATCCTTCGTTGACCCCCATGCGCTCAAACAGCATCTTGAAAGCAAACACCCAAATACTTACTGTTTCCGTTGCAAAAAACACTTTTCACATAGCAGTGCTAAGCAGCAACACATCACAGACTCTTCCTATCATCATATCTGCTACAACTGCCCTCAAAAGCCTGATTTCGATTCCGAGTCAAATCTACAGAATGTGAATGCTATTTCCTACCCCTAGTTGTTATGGTTGCTAAGGATCTATCACAGCATTATAAAACCCACGCGAAGAAGACCGTGGAGTGTTTGGGCTGCTCCAGGGTATTCATCTCTGACTCGGCGATGGTGTTGCACCCTGAAGCTGGCTACTGTCAGTCTGGTGCAGATGAAGACTATGTCACCGAGTGTGCGCTTGAATGCTATCAGTCTGGCCAATACACCTCAGATGATCCAGCCTTCGACTTTCAGTGCCCAGCCTGCGGCACGCCTTTCTCACTTATGAGCGCCTTGTTGCAACACGCTGAAAGCGTTGTTACTTGCGATGAGCATTTGGAGAGGAATATGTCGCTAGGGAAATTCTTGCACTATTTGCGCATGTGCATGAGAAAACTCTGATGGGTAGGGTTCTGCGCCAAGACGTACTGAGATGGATGACTGGGTGAAAACACTGGCCTTGAGCAGATTACATGCTCCATCGGGGGTTTCTTGGTCTTCAGGTGGAGAGTGGTAAGACTCGGCAAAGAATTTCAACTCTTATCGTCCCGGGGCGTAGATAAGCTCAATAAACTAATCAATTCATGTACGGAGAAATTGTCGGATCCCATTTGATCAATTATCAGGGCTAGCCGTTGGTCTTGGATCCTGCGTTCACGAATGCCTCTTGAAAGAAATCACGCTAGATACATTCCATTGCGCTTACTAGTATCTGCCTATGAACATTAGGCGAGCAAGTCAAGCCAGCTTACATCCTCTCACAAAGCCTTATGAGATGCGGCTGCCCACGCACCGACCGTTTCCGTAGCATGATTGCAGATGAACTGCAATCCCTTGAGGCCTAATAGTAACCATGGCTTTGTTCACCCACAGTGGATATATATACTGCCGTCACTGCTTGTCGAGGAAGCTAGTCAGTATGCTGTTACATAATCCACCAGTGCAACACTCACCTGTTGAAGTACACGTAGTAGCCGTTATCGTTGGTCCAATAGTGACTTCCCTACCGCATTTCAGGTTCTGACATCCTTTTTTGAGGATTCTAGAGCTTACTCTGTAGTTGACGCCATGCCTTAGATTGAGTATTGGTCTTTGACTCCGAAGGAGGAATCCAAAAAGAGCACGTTTCTGTCTCATTTTACTCCTCGTGACTCGCGATTTGTCTGGCAACAGTGGCAACAGGATGAACGAATTCAGACGCTCGTTGGTGAACGGGTTATCAATTCTATGACGAATGTCGCCAATCCAATCTTTTTATACTCGTCGCAACGGCAGCGCGCTCTCAACCAACTATCAACAACATATTGGCCAGCGTTGTGGTTTACCAGTCTGGCGAGACCAATCGTGGCTATGGTTGCTTGTAGTCTGCACACAACATTCCTCGATAACTATGGGGAGTTGTCCGTCTGTTACCCTACGTCTCATGTATTTGAAACTTTCGTGCCGTCAGCTATCAGACATCTTAGCTTGGTAGGGCAAGCGCTCGTTGGTCGAAATAATCCCGTGCGGGGAAGTCAGGTCGCTGTTATCTAAAGGCGAATGAGTTTTCGGGGACGATCTGGCCATCCTTCACTGCCTTTTTGAACACACCAGAAGCTGTTGGCAGTTGATTATGTGGTAAGTGTGACAGAGTGATGACTGCCGAGATCTGGAGAAGGCGTCTGCAGGTGAGGCAAAGTTGGCCCACTGCGTCAGTTAGGAAGGAGAAAAGTTGAAACAGTAGCTCGGATGGCAGGCGAACGAAAGGCGAGGAGAGATCGGGTAGCGCAACTTATATAGGTCAACTTTGTAAAAAGGACTGGTTTTGGCTCCTCGTTCTGCATTGTGCACGGCATGGAAGTCGTTCTTAGCTTCTTGTTGTCCTATGCTGTTGTGTGTCTTGAAACAAAGCGCAGGGGCTCTGGTGTCAGTCCCCCCGCTACAGCGGGTATGCACTAGCACGCATATGCTAGTGCATTTAATATGCCTGGGCGTCCCTAACTGGCCCGTGGGACGCCCTGGTGCATACAGTACAGCCCACGACCTTCGAGGATACCTGAGGCAACATCCGGAGATTTCCACTGGACCTGCAACGTTTTTCATTTGTCTCTTCCTGCACCAGCCCTTCCTTTTCACCCCGGCCACACAAACAGACAGACCAAGTCAGGGGCGTTGATACAGAAGAGTGGGGTCAAGCCTCAACGCAATGGCATTAGTAGCATGTATCCTTGGAGAAACCAGGGCAAGTTCATTACACCAGGGCTAAGACGGAAGAGAAAGCAAAGACGTACGGGAGAGACAAGCAGCCAGGGCTTAGCGTGGAAAGGCAGAAAAAAAAAGAGGGGCAAAGGGTCCCCCATTCGATCCCCCCAACAAGATTATCAGAGCCTTGCCAATTTGACGTGTTTGATCAAAGTCTGGCTCACATCTTATTATTGAACCAAGTCATCTATTGAAGGCACATGACGCTCGGCTAATTTATCCGTATGGGTACGCTCAGCTGAACAGACTAAAGGCGCACGACGAAAAAGCCGCCTCTTTAAGAGCATCAGCCTTGGAGGCCCAAATTGGTCGGTTGCGACTGTAGGGCTATCGCTCCCTGATTTAGGGACACCATAATATAGATGCCAAACATCCGATGGCGCAAACAATAGTTCAGAGTGGACATTTTGAGCTAAGACAAAGAGGGATTTAGATCGAGCTCTAATCGTACAAAATTGAGAAAAAAGAAATAGGAACTCTTATCCTCACTAAATACGCTCGTACAAGCAGTGGTGGGCTGGGTCGGAGTACACGCCTACTGGTGTCAGCACATGCTTACAGTTAAGCCATTACACCAGTCGCTTTATATTAACATGTCCTATTGGTGTAGTTCTACTTTGCTGTACACGACAGAGAAACATTGACCTTCTTTCGTTTTCATCCAAGTCGGCTTGTGTGCATCTTTTTGTGCCTCACAGGCTGAATATAATGGTCTGCGTCGCCTTGTTGGGACTTGAAAGCCTGAATTTATGCTGGGTAAGGCTTATCCGTGAGACAACAAAATAAAAAAAAAAAAAAAAAAAAACGAATAGGCCTCCATTCCGCACACAAACCAGAGCGAGGAGCCCGAAACCAGTCCTTATTACGAGAATGGCCTATATATAGCGCTGAGGACCTATACTTAGCTATGAACCTGATTTTGGTATTCTATTTTCTTCCGTTCTCGAAATGCACTCCTCTGGCGGGGCGTGCATCTACCCTAAAACAAGAAGCAAATTGCTAACAAGCATGATCGAGCCAAAAACAGCTTCCTGAATACACCAAACTCAAAAGCAAAATTATTACCGCTGCGCTTATTAGAGGAGGTTTACTATAATTGCTATGTTCGCAGCTAATTACCTTACCAGTTTTATCTCTACAATCACAATGGCGGTCACTGAGAACATCCGTGTCAGAAGGAGAGACCGGAGTAACGAGAACTTCAAGAAGAAATGGAGCACACTCAAGAATAACGGCCTCATTATCCATTACATCTATAACGCCGAAGTATATATTTGTATACGCCGCAAGGGCGAAAAGTATTAGTTTAAGTCTACTGACAAAGCGTTACCGCTGTCTGACAAGGAAAAAGTTAGTCTTACTGACACAATATGCTTACTGTGACTAATAGAGTGTGACAGAATGAAAGCTTCCCGTTGCCTGTGCTAGCGACAGCCGCGGATGCACGCCAAAGGGACGGTCAAAAACCGGTGAAGGGAGGGGAGCAGCGGCAGGAACGTAGCCCAGAATGGCCGGTGCTAATAAAGAACCCATTATCAGAGCCCAAAGGAGGTTCTGAGGCGGAGCCTGGAGAGGAATAACGCAATGAATTATATTTGATCTGCTCCAGATGGCGAATCAAATAGAGACGGCTAAATTTATCTAGGTATTCATCCCCACGCATTGTAGCGACAAAAGTCGCCAGCTCTTGATGACCCATAGATGACACATTCATTGCTTAGATTGCCAGGCATCATCGTGTCAGGAACAAAGTTCCATCTAAGCGGTTAATTCCATAATTTTAGCGTGTCTGCTGTAGGCCTACACAGGTAGTCGCTCGGTGTTGGCGAAGGCGTGACATGCACGCCTGAAAAACCACAAAAGGGGCAGGATGTTCGACAGTTCAACATTAAAGGGCAAGTAGATATGCAGGGCAAATGCGCTAACATGAGGTGTCGCTATGCAGTTGTCTATAGCTTATTGCTATTCACATCAAGTTTATGATACATATAAATGCTCTCTAACCACTGTCGATTTAGGTCTCACCAAGCAGTCTAGAGGCTGGCTGTGACACAGGTCGCCTGCAACGGGAACGCATCAGTGAATCGAAACAAAGACCAAGACCCGTAATTGACTCTTGCCATCTTGACTGATCCAAAAATTCCGGATGCGCATCAGCGACCTCCACTACGACATCCCACGGAAGGCGATCCTCATCGATTGTTGACTTGTAGACCTCTTGGATAGCATGCGGGAAATCATCTCTGGGAAGCAGATGATGCCAGACTCGCCCTCCTAACATTGTGTTGATGTCAGCAGTACCAGAGTCTAGTGTGATAGTTATACTTGGAATGGGTCATTGTAAGCATTCTTGAAGAATTTAGAGCACAGACAAAAAATGGCCTTCTGCACTTTGTAACAATCATCGCTGCGCTCGATCGTCAAATTCGAGAACGCGCTTTCATTGAAGAGCATGGAACAGTATTGATCGCCTCAGTACAAATGTTTGATGACGAGCTCTTTTAAGCAACGTGAAAGAGTGCTCGTTGCCTGGCTCTTGGGTCCTGTCCAGAGTCATACCTGAATGTGGAGAAGAGGGGATCTTCATGCAAAACTTGGCCTTCAAATGGCGAGTACGCCCCGCCTAACACAAGAGCAAGGTTATGTCATTGACACCTGAAACTACAAACTACACATTGTATAATGGCGAGTTCAGCCTGGATCCGTTCACAGTTGGTTGTTCTATCGACGTTTCTCCTTCTCATCACACTCTTCCGTCGCCCGTTTTCTTATCTCATTTGGAGAAGGCCGCCTATGCACTGCCTCTGGCGCCACAGGCTGCCCTGTCTTCCCAGGTCGTCGTGCTAGGCTACTGTTGACTTCGCGAGTGTCGGATGTCGAAGGCATGGTGCTAATGCCATCGCCAGCCCCATCCGCGGCCACAGCACCGAAACGACTACTGTACCGGTCTTTAGACACTTGTCGCACTGTTTCATCCGATAAATATCCTATCCACTGCGCTGATCTGTTGGTTGACGACGCCTTCTTGACATCAAAGAGGTCTGCGAGGGTCGTGATCACTACTTGATCGCTGTCACCGTCAGCGATCATCTCTCCGACAGTGTAGACCTTTTGATGTGCAACCTGTTCGGATGCAGTTTTGCACAGCTCTAAACACTGCTTCGAAGTTTTTAAGTCTCCCTCCAATTGAAGGTAGCCGAGGTCATTCTTGGGCGTCCCACTTGTTGCCATTGAGTCCAACCGTTCATGAAGCCGGCCAATGGTCTGGGCGAGGTTGTCTCGACTCTCATTCAAGGTTCGGCGTATAAGTAACTGTGCCTCGAACGGACCCTCGCTATCAGCAACGGATTCTGAGAGCGACTGATCCTTTAGGGATTCTTCCCGGTCTGCCAGTGAGTCGATGTAAGAACGGGCATCTTGGCAAATTCGGAGACATTGCTCCGTCACTGCCCGCTCGTCCCTTAGGTCAGTGCCTGTATCCGAAGCGCTGGTGGTTTTGCTTTCTTGGATAAGAAGCTCCATTTTTTCATCAAGGCGTTGCAGATTAACATTAAGGCTGTACATTGTATCCTGTATCGTCTCGTTGTATTCCTCAAGAACTTCGTGGGAGACTTTGGATGTTTGCCTGAAATAGCAATAAAACCAAGGTTAGTCATAGGATTCAAGCTGGCCAGTTATAGAAGACTAACATAATGATGATACCTAGACCTACTGAGATCGTTGCTTTATACCCTTCCAACCTGTCCATGAACTCATTGATGTCGCCCGTCATGAACTCCATCCTGGCCCAATCTCGAAAGCCCATCCTGGACGTTCCACCAAATGCCTGCATGGCGGTCTCGAAATCGCGGCACAAGATATTGCATCGGCTGACAGGGCCCTCCAGAAGAGCCCGCGTCGATGCTTCTGAGTCAACAGCTCGTTCCAGCACCTCCAGAATATTATCCAGATCCTCAAGCACATGATGTAGCCTAGCAAGGGTCTTGTCGCGGCCTTTGTAACGGGTAACGGTGTCTTTGAGCGACTTGATTGATTGAACCGGAAGTGGGACAATTGCCAAACCGATACCGGTGATGCTTCCGGGATCCATTGTAATATCTGCAATATTTCAATTTCTGATTGAAATACAAATCGAAAGACAGAAGAATGTTGTAAGAGACTCAGATATCCCAGTCAACTGTGAGGCAGCATTGTGGTGAAATATCTCATCCTCGCTCAACTCGACAGTTGGGATTGGCTCCCATTAGCGCTCTGGTAGAGGTTCTTTACCGTTTTAGCCCCGTCTTGCCGCTTGCTTATACACGTCTAATGTACTCTAATACTTGAGGGGCCAAATCACATCAACTGGATATCCCTCCTGCAAGCACAGGGGGTCTAAATGGGTCAAGTAGAACACGATATGAAGCGTGGCATGTCTGGTCAGTGGAGTTAGGGAGTGCAGCAGTCGCTGTGGGCCTGGCTCAGCGGCTCGTTCCCTACTTTCACTGGCTGCAGTTCAACCACCTAAAGTTTTAGACGCTGTATTTACTACAGCCCTCTGCCTACATACCAGGGTCTAAGCGCTGGAGAGAAATGCAACATTGATATCCGAGGATTCACATTGTTTTACGCTTGCGGCGGTTGTTAAACGAATGCCGTTGTCCTGTGTATGTAGTGGCTTCATTAGACACCTAGAGATCAACTTTGTTCTCCTCTTTCTTGTCATGTTTTTAGGCTACAGTAACAAAAAGACAATTGCGCAAGTGATCATAAAGGCCACGTCATTTCGCGTATACCTAATTATAGCAGAATTTCTGACTATTGATTGGACAGCCCAAGCACCTTCATTTTGTTGGAACAGACGCAACGGGATTTGACCAGCTTTCTGCCTTAGGCCGAAACTTGGCACCTCATTGGAAGGCCAGTTTTCTCTTTGTTGTACTGTTGTACAGTGCCATTGCACATCTTTGATTGTTCAAAAACGCCCACTATCCTAACGCGTCGGGCGTTCCGTCCCAGGTCTATCAATACCGTACCGCCCAATTCCTGCAGCATGATCAAAAGACTGAAACAGCCAAAGACCTGCACATTCCGACCACGCCTATCAGCGCTCCGTAACAGCCGCCAGCTTTAGACGCAGAAGAGTTTGATCACAAGAGGGCTGTTCCTCCATGTCGGACTACCGAACCGATGCATGTATTGGATTTAGACTGCCCAATCATTTACCCATAATCGAACCTCTATCGCCGACACAGCATGATGCATTGAGCTATTCACAAGGGTTATCTGTCTGCACAAGGCTGCTTATGGTCAAGTATTGGCTATACTCGAGGCGCCTGGCAGCCTTTTGTGACCAGGAAAGAAAAGATAAATATCTCTCGTCAATCGCTGTAACGAGATCAACAAAACCAGATCAATTCAACTCATGACATCTCTATTCAATGGCTGAAGTCATTGGCCTTATTTCTGGTCTTCTTACCTTGACGACAGTCGCCCATCAATCTGTCACCAAGGTTCGAGAAGCCATACAAGGCTTTCGAAGCCTCCCACGCCAACTCAGGGAACCTCTTTCAGAGTTAGCAGAACTAAGTACAGTACTCCAAGAACTCTCGAGCACCTGGTGGGGACGTTGAAGTAGACCTGTCAGCTCTCAAAGTTACGTTGGAGCAATGCACTCGTTCATGTGAGGAATTTGAGCGAGAGCTGAGAGCCTACAGTTCGCGGTCTAGTCAAGATCGAGCTAGTTTTCGGGATTGGGCCAAGCTTACATACCGGGGCGGCGACGGAATTGAAGATTTTAGACAGCAGCTCATTGGCTACAAATCCACCATTGTTGTCGTTCTTGGCTTTGCGAATCTGTAAGTATTCACATTTACAATGATAAGCCATCATGCTGATCTATCTTTTCTATCCAGCCGCACATCTACCATCACCGTCGAAGCCATTCGATCTTGCCGAGGATTGATCGAGACAACAACTATTGATCTAGAGGCGCATCTCGCAGAGGTGAAGCAGAAGCTCGATACTCTCGCTTGCCGGACCATTGCCAGTCCTGAACCAGACGAAGCGACGATCAGATACATAGAAAACGAGCGTCTTGGTACCGAAAAGGGTCTTCAGCTTTGCCTTGAGCTTTCTCGGCATATTGATCAGATCCAACTTCAATTTGGCGTAGGAGAAGAGGACACTCCCAATCTTCTGGGCCCGCGCCCAACATCGAGAATGGTTGTCAGCGAAGGACTCGGTGGCAGTAAAGACTACATCGGATTCGCACTGGAGCGACTAATGAGACATCGCCAGAAAGTATCTGAGCGAGTCGGCGCTTGCTCGCCGGCCGCCGCATCACCAGATGATAAACTGCTATTTGACAACCTCAACGATGAAGCCGAGGCCGTGCGCCATTCGTTGAACCTCTGCTCAAACACCGACACTTATCTCGAAGAGAAGATCAGTAACATCGAAAACCACGCTGAGGGTGATGATACTATTCAGTTCATGGTCTCAAAAGATGGCAAACCGCTGAATGGAAAGAAACATGGCATCGGCTCGAGACTCAAACAAGCTGGAGGGCATTTTAAGGAAGAATCTCTTCAGCAAATCTCCCAGGACTTTACTACGATCAGCTTGCATCAAACGGGAGGTAACAAGCCATCTAAAAGTACGTCACCACCAGCCAACTCAGAAACCACATTGGAACCGCTTGGAACGCCATTCAACGGACGAGGCTTCACTCTTACACCGAAACCCACTGTCAGCTCGACTCCATCTACTCGTTCTACAACAGCTTGATCAGATTGGGCGGCTATGTTGTCTGGACTTGGCTACGCATGACTTGTCGATATATGAAGAAATGGGACCTTATTGGCGGTCCAGTCCTTGAGCTTGGCTTGAAGCCAAGGGTTCAAGGACTAGACCAGGTAATGTGTGTAATCTTGCGTGAATAAAATCTGTCTCGTCTCATCTAAATATTGACACTGAACTCCGCATTATCTTAAAGGACAACTATACTTGTCCCAAAGCAATTCCAAAGGGATACGGCTTGTGACAATTGCTGGTATCCTTCATGACGTCAAGTGGATTAAGTCTTAGGTGAAGTGAGTTGCACAGTGGGAACAGTCGAAGCGTTGCTCTCGCAGTTGTTTTGGCTTGTTTTGGCTGAATTCGTACGTGCTGTTATTCTAGTTTGTTAGCAAAATTGAGCGAGCGGGTCAGTACTGTCTTAAGCTTACTTGGCGCTCAGATGTCGTTTTCTGTCGCCCCGGGTAGTTCCCTGGCTCCTACAATCCTTCGGCTTCGTGATCCCAACAATGTGTCCGCTGCTTCGTTAAGAGCTTCACAAAGAGCTTTGACAGCTATGTCGGCTTGATGTTCATAGTCTTTGTGTGCATCTCCCAAACCCGACTCGTAGTTCTGCTCAAGTTCTCGTAGCTTGGCAAAGTAGCCTTGTATTTCTGCTTGTAATCGGTCTCTTTCAAAGGCATGACTGGTTTGCGGAATACGCTCCCACGCCGCGCTGATCTTAGCCCGGATAGCTCGCATATCGTCTTCCCGTTTGCGCGCCAGTGGTTGTATACCTGCAAGCTTTTCCGCACATTGAGCTACGTGTTCTATGATCTGGTTGAAAACAAGGATCGAATTTGGCAAAGACATATCGGACGGAGCGGCCACTGTTAATATCAGCGAGGTGAAAGTTATTCGTGAGGAAATGTCATGGACGCAGAGCGGGAGATAAGAAGGGACTTTCCCCGAAGACAATCGCTCCTTTCTGATGCGTTCAAATAACCCTTAACAATACCTGGCAGCTTGGTAAAGACCGTAATTCGTCATCTTCGCTAATACCTACGCCTTTTCAAATTAGTCATAAGCGAACCAAATGCTCTTCTCTTCCGGTTCGCTCCAAAGCAGTTGAGTTTTTAGAATGTGTGCCATGCATGCCGTAAGGATCACTGGACAAAGCGGGCTCATTTTCCCCACAGTGTTGGCTCTAAAACTTACACCACTGACGCACAGCTCAGCCTGTAAGACAACTAACTTGCAGGGGATGACTCTTTTCCAAGCCATCTTAGAAAAGCTGATACCTTCATGCCCGAGCTGTGTTACATTCAAAGAAAAAGTTGGTTGATGCACCACTAACATCTTATCAAGCACAACTTCTTGGCAATAATTTCCATCTTATTGCCATCTCTTGGGTTACTAGTCGCCATGCTTACCGCATTGACCAGACGAACTCCAATGCGTAGCTTTCAGCTAGGATAACAAACTGCCAAGAGCACGATAGTTGCTAGGATGGCAATTCAGCCGCTGAGACAGACCTTGGTGGGGGGGGGCATGATTATAATAGGCTCAGCGTGCATCTGAGATGTAGTCAGGTAATTCTGTTGGTGGCTGACAGCAAGACAAAGAGAGGCCAGGGTTTGTGCCTCCAAGGAGCAAAGCTGTGCAGACTTGCGTCCTGCTGTTCTAGAAATTGGCTTGCTTTGTGCCTGCACAGCTTGGCTGTAAATAAGGCTCTGGCGTTGTTGGGATCTGTGGGAAGAGCCTTTGGGTGAAGGGTATTTAACGAGCCCTTGTCACCCAGATCTCTGTTGCTAGCAGTCTGAACATTTCAGCTTTATGTTCACATCCTCTTTTCAACATGAGCCAGAGCCGTGGTTCCCTGGATACTGGTGAGCCCTGTCTTATAATGCCATATGTATCTACCAACACTGACACCCCTCATGCTTCGTCATTCATACCTACATCGAGTGGCACCGAGAAAGACGAATCTACTGCTATAACTGTTCCAGACAATCTCAGTGCTTGGCAAACGTTTCAGCGCGTCATCGGGGAAAGAAACGATGCTCGATACTTATACAGACAAAAAGGCAACGAGGCGCATGAGTCCAAATCTCCTGGAAGTAGCCGAGGCCAGGATGAAATCACAAGAGTTCAACGAGACAGGGTTGAGAAATGGAGGGAAACGGTACCTTTATGGGGGTCACCGTGCACGCTTGTTTGTCATACTAGTGCACATACTTCACTTAAGTGATCTTGTAATATATTTTCTGTTGAGCACGACTCTTCAGTACCTCAATAAACTTTGGGCATAAGATTTTCAGTAATCAGAGCGACACGAAAAAACTGCCTAGAAATGTATTGGTTCTGTGAGCGCTGCGTGTGCGAATAGCTGACCGATTATTACAACACTCATAGCCCTACGTATCCATCTTCTACGGCCCCGCTGCGTGTCCCGCCCTTAAAGATCTGTGTCGGACTCAGCGACGTGGCATGAGTGTTACGGCGACGACCGTCTGCGAGAAAACACAAGAGAGACACAGAGAAGAAAAAGTATTGGCCGCAAACCATGGGCCAGCATGGTTGTTGGCTCTGGTAGTGACTAAATGGTCCTGCAGTGTTAGAGCCAACAGTGCTCTGGCCTTGTACCCAAATCTGGAGCATGGGCGCTAGGTAGTCAAGTTCAGGGCCTTCATCTTGCTTTTCTTCGCGCCTTGAATGAACTGGCTGACGGGTTATAGTTCAGCCTCGAGACACTCGCGTTGACATGCTTTGATCCTGGATAAACAGAACTTACAAGCTCTGTCATTAAGAGATAATTGAGGGACCTGTCATCGACGGATGCTTGGCTTGTTGGGTAAGAACCAAACAAGCATCGGGGATCAGGGGTCTCAGCTACCGAATCCATTTTTGCCAGCCGCGAACCCCGGTTTCCCCGGTTTCCCCGGGACGACGGCCGATGGCAAAAAACCTTGAATGAACAAAGCCTTTCGCGGATCAAGGTTTTTAGATGGAGAGTGTCTCGAATTGAAGAGGCTATAAACTGGTGCCTTGACATGCTTCGATCATCAACCCGATTAACTGCTCATCTCCATGCAGCCGGAGGAGTAGTGGGTGTGTCTCTTTCGTCAAATCGCCTGTGGAACCTGAGCTGGGCTCTCAATTTTTACAGAATGGCCTCCTTTTTGAGACCATGATTAGACCATGCACTATCTCTTTAGGCGGCACAAGGTAACAGTGGGTGGAGCAATGCTGGCGGCACACGGGGGCTAAGACTGAACATTGTCTCAGAAGCCACCCATCCTGCTTTCAGCTCTCGTTTCCCTTTTCGATGTAAGGCATGGCACTCTCCAAAAGGGCCCGAAAGCTGCACATCAGGGTAAAGTGTCATACGTTGGGCCTTTATAAATGCTTGTGCGTGTCCATGTCTTAATCGGCCCTCAATTTTCGTCGCAAGAAACAAGGTGCCTTTTACACAATGCCTCATTCGGCGCCACCTTTTCGGTCACTGACGAGCGACGACTCTGTAGGTCGTCACGCTCTCATCAGCCGGAACATAGATCTGGTACGTTTTCTTCACAACTAATTGTTAAGCAAATGATAATGATGCTACTATGCCAGATTCGCACGGCGTCGCTGGGTCTAATGAACATCTCTGATGATTTGTTGAGCCAGCCTGCAGCTACACCCAGCATTGTTTGTTGTTTAGAACAAATGCAAGCTCTCTATGAGATAATAAGTGGCGCCACCGAAGAGCTTAGATTCGGAGGAATAAAGGAACAACCCGACCGGAGGGAGAAACTTGCCAGAGGTACAGTAGATCTCGAACATATCTTAAACAGATCATACAATGTTAATGCGACACCAAGATAGTGCGTAAAGATCTGGTGGCAGGGGAAAAAGCTACTTAGGTCCCCCCATGTTCTAGCACTGTAGCCCTCGCATTGGGCAACCCACCCATCACGACACGATGATGGACCAGGATGGGGAAACCTAAGGCAAGAAGGATCTTTGCCACGCGCTTGTCTGCGCTGCCCGCATATTCTGTACGTTACTGGATGCATGTATATTGTATTAAAGAAATAAAGAAGATCGATGCGACAAACAAGTCTCCGTGAAACCAAGAAGAAAAGGAAAAAACTCCAGTAGTTGCTGTCTTTCCTGAATATGTTACACCAACGCTTCGCTGCTTGTCAACCTTGAGGAACTCTTTGTGGCCATGGGACAATATCACTCTCCAATCCTGAAAGTTGCCAAAGCTGATTCACGTCGGGCGGGGGGATCAGGTTGCCAAAAGCTGTTGAATATGGCTCGTGGCTGGCGGTGTAGCTATAGGCGAAGAGACTACTTGGAGGGGGGCCCATTGGGGTTTCTAGTGTTGTAGGGCTACACATTTCTGAGAACCCCCCAGTAACAGTGACTGGGACTGTTTGTTCTCCCCATTCCGGGGTCGTAGGTCCTCTTGTTGATGCGTGCGTCGATAGTTCGGATTTTGTGTCTGGAGCAGGATTGCTTGTGGTGGAGTTACCGAGATGACGACCAATTGTTGAGTCTAGGGACTTAAGCACTTGTAGTAAATTGTCTCTTTCCTTTGTAACCTGGCCCAGCTGATCCATCAATGTGAGTATTTGTGCCTTTGAGTCGTTTTGTCGCAAAGTTTCAACCATGTTCTCAAGATGCGCAATGCGGCTCTTGGTCCTCTCACGCACCCGCTTCTGGGACTTGCGATCGGCCTCCTGCTTTTTGAGCCGGCGGGCCACAGCCATGCTGTTGTGTGTTTTTTCGTACATGCTTATCGCCCTCGAATAGGAGTAAAGTATAACTGAATCAGAATGCGCAAAAGCCGGGGCCGTATTTTGGAACCAGGAGAAGCGCAAATACGAATTCCAAAAATAAATCTGGGGAACAGCACCAAGACTTCTGGAGAGCTGCCTGACTGCTTAAGCTGACGTTCGAATACAAATAAAAGGGTTGGTACCGAGATTCAAGGGGAAATTGATATGCTAAATGCTAAGGGATAAATTAGCTCAAGTCTACATCTTGTCTGATATCTTCGGCAGAAGTTCAGCGCTCATCTTTGCCGCCTCAGTCCATCATACTGAAGGTCTCAAGTTCTCACCCAACATGAGACTCTTATTTGATGATGTTCTTCCACATCCCAGGGGACAAGCCCAACGACCCCAAAGGCCAGCTATTCAAAGCCAGCGACCACGGCCCAGCCCCACAATTTCTTTCAGTCACTTACCACCAGGCCTCGGACCTGGAGCACCGTGCACAACGCAACAGTGACCTGTCATCTCTATTCGTAACACATGACCTCTCTACAAGAGGGCGAGATGGGTCTTGTCACCAAGCTAGGTACTTTCATGTATTTCAGCAATAAGGTTGGCTACAACGACCCATTGATGTGCGCGGCTCAAGTGTTATCCGAGACACAAGCAAGGAGTTCGCCCCATCTTCATTCCGCGGTAGGTGGATGCTACTCTAAGTCCAGGGTTCATGGACAGGCCAACGTTCCGTGTTTGCAATACCTTGTCATAAGCAGCTCGCACGGGTCCCCACGATCTGTGATAGCATCTTAGATGCAGTCAACGGCCGAGAATTGGCAGCCAGCGACAGAGATGTGATGTCAAAACAGTAATGTGTCGCATCCGTGTCCGAGGTTTCTCTTGGTAAGAACAATGAATTCCTTGGGTAAAACATTCACATTCTACTACAAACAAGAGCTGTATCCTCTGTTAGTGGGCTTATGTTCCAAGAAACAGAGCAATTGATTCTGTTTTCTTAATTAATGTCTTGTTCCTGGGCACAAATTAATGTTGTTTACGTATTTAGTGACTCATTATGTTCCTAAGAATAATTCAATGCGGTTGCATGTTTCACAAGACATTGCTGTTTACTTATTTGACAACCCTCATATTGTTCTTGGAAACGAATTGATGCTATTTACATATTTGGCGGCTCCCAGGAACGAGTAGTAACTACTTTCAGCATTACGTAGCTCCCAGGAACAAGTAATAAGTACTTTCAGTGTTGCTTAACATTCCTGGGAACAACTCGATATTGTTTACACAATTAGTGCATCTGTTGTTCCCAGGAGGAAAGTAATGCTGTTTACGTGTTTGATGAACTATGTTCCTGGGAGCAAGTCAATGCCGTTTTTTGTTTCTCGTTTAAGGATCTCTCGATGCCAGGTACAAGGAAGGTGGCACTGCGACTTGGGGTCATAGCGTTATACCAAAAACCTTACATCTACTCGCTAGCTCTTATTAGGGGAGATTATACTCCCAAGCTTGCGGCGGTTATTAGGCCAATGTCGTTGTCCTCTGTTGGTGGCTTCATCAGACATCTAGAAACCGGCTTTGCTCTCCTGTTTCTTGTATCATGCTCTTAGGTTAGCGGAAAGACAATTGTGCAAGTGATCAAAGTGGCCGTGTCATTTCGATTGTACCTAATTATAGAAAATTCTTTGACGACTGATTGGACAGTCTTGGCGCCTTAATTATGCCGGAGCGGATGAAACGGGACCAGACCACTTTTCTGCCTCAGGGCAAGACTTGGCACCTCATGGGAAGGCCACTTTGCGCTTTTTACAGTACCTGTGCAAACCTGCTGATCGTCCAAAAACGCCCACTTTACCAACGTGGCTTCAGGCGTTCGGTTCCAGGTACATGAACACCTATCGTGCCGTCCAATTACTGCCGAACGACTAAGCGATTAGAACGACCGAAGGCCTGCGTGTCTCGTCACCCACGTCTTCGACTGGCACCTAGTAGCCGCCAGGTTTTGGCGCAGGACAGTGTGGTCATAGGAGGCTATCCACCTTTGGTTGCTGCTGAACCAATGCTATAGTCTTGCATTTGTGGGTTTGGGCTAACAATTCGTTTGTCCACGGTTGAACACCTATCGTCGAGCCAGTGCAATGCTTTGAGACGTTTATGGAGACCTTGTTGCGCAAAAGTATTGGCCAGACTTGAGGCGCGCGGCAATCCCGTTGCATTCGTTGAGCGCCTGGCCTCGGTATGTTATATTCCCTCAATCCGACAGCCTTTTGTGACACGATAAGCCGATAAATACCTTTCATCCATCGCTGTGACGAGATCAATTAAACCAGATCAATTCAACTCACAACATCTTTGTTCAATGGCTGAAGTTATTGGCCTGGTATCTGGTCTTCTTACCTTGGCGACATTCGCCCATAAGTCTGTTACCAAGGTTCAAGAAACTGTGCAAAGCTTTCAAACCCTCCCACGTCAAGTCAGGGAACTCCTTTCAGAGTTGGTAGAGCTGAGTACGGTGCTCCAAGACCTCTCTCGAGCACCTGGCGGTGATATAGAAGTGGACCTTTCGACCCTTAAAATAACACTGGAGCAATGCAGCCGTTCATGCAAGGAATTTGAGCAGGAGCTGAGAGCCTGCAGTTCGCGGTCTGGCCAAGATCGAGCTAGTTTTCGGGACTGGGCTAAGATCACGTACCGGGGCGGCGACGGAATTGAAGGCTTTAGACAACAGCTTATTGGATACAAGTCCACCATCGTCGTCGCTCTTAGTTTTGCGAACCTGTAAGTATCCGCATTTACAATTATAAACCATCATACTGATCTATCTGCCTTGTCAAGCCGCGCATCTACCATCACCGTCGAAGCCATACAATCTTGCCGAGGATTGATCGAGACAACAACCATTGATTTAGAGGCGCACCTTGCAGATGTAAAGCAGAAGCTCGATACTCTCGCTTGCCGGACCATTGCCAGTCCTGAACCAGACGAAGCGACGATCAGATACATAGAAAACGAGCGCATTAGTACCGAAAAGGGCCTTCAGTTCTGCCTGCAGCTTTCTCAGCATATTGATCAGATTCAGCTTCAATTTGCCGCAGAAGAAGGACACACTCCCAGCCTTCTGGGCCCGCACCCAACTTCAAATATGCTTGTCAGCGAAGGACTCGGTGGCTGTAAGGATTACATTGGATTTGCACTCGAGCGATTGAAGAGACATCGCCAGAAAGTATCTGAGCGAATAGGTGCTGGCTCGTCAGCCACCGTATCATCAGATGATAAATTATTACTTGACAACCTGAACGACGAAGCCGAGGCCCTACGTCATTCCCTGAACCTCTGCTCAAGCATCAACACCTACCTCGAGGAGAAGATCAGTAACATCGAGAACCATGCTGAGGGTGATGATACTATTCAGTTCATGGTCTCGACAGATGGCAAGCCACTTAATGGAAAGAACCACGGCGTCGGCTCGAGACTCAAGCAAGCTGGAGGGCATTTTAAAGAACAATCTCTTCAGCAGATCTCCCAAGACTTCACCACAATCAGTTTGCATCAGACAGGAGGCAAGAAGCCATCTAGAAATGCTTCTTCGCCAGCAGCTCAATCAGAAACCACAACGGAATCCCTAGGCACACCATTCAACGGAAGAGGCTTCACTCTTACACCGAAACCTGAAGTTAGATCGACTCCATCTTCTCGCTCTACGACAGCCTGATCAAGTTGGGTCACCACGTTATCGTCTGAATTGGCTACTGGAAAGCTTGGCCTTGTTGACAATATGAAGAGTTGGAGCCTTATTCGAAGTCCAGCCCTCGAGGTCGGCTTTAAGCCGAGTGTTTTGTGATTAGATCAAATAATGTGTATAATTTTGGCAGTGTCTCGTGGATAAAATTGTTTTGTCTCACCCAAAAGTTGATCCTGAATTTCGGGTCATCTAAGAGCACAACTCTGCTTGTCCCAAATCAATCCTAAGACGCGATAATTGTATGTACCCTTCATGATGTCAAGTGGACTAAGTCTTGAGTGAAATGAGTTCAAGAACGGCAACAAAAAGTGAGGCGCAGGTTTCAGTTAACAAAATGGCACATTGTCCTCCACTGGACTCGGCATCTCATCGAAAAGGCCTTTTTCCGTTTGTTGTACAGAGCCTTTATCATTGATACAGTACAATGCATTAAGACGTGTGAGGGGGCTATCTGCCAGCATGAAGCCGCCCCCATCCAAATATTGGCCAGACTCGAGGTGCGCGCAATCCCGTTCATTGAGCGCATCGCCTCGGTACTTTGCTCCAGGTGATCGTAACATCGGAGAGGGCATCCTTGTTGTAGTACCTAGCAAGGTGTTAGGAGAGGCAACTTATGATCAAGTAGCACACTGTACTCTTTTAAAGAGGAGAGGAATTCCTCTAGTCCTTTGGATGTCATCTTCAGAGGGTGCAGAGTGCCTGGACAAACAACGGATTGAACGATAGCTTTCAGATCTTCAGCTGTCGCGAGCGGCAATGGTAGCGGAGACTCTGGAGGTGGGGTCTGTCCCTGTATTACTACTGAAGTTACGACCAAAATACATCCTATGTCCAATGTCGGATGGCCAGTCTCTAATAGGCTAAGCAGTTGCGAAAGTTTCCATGCTATTGTGTTCTGCTGCTTGCTGTGCTGTCCTCCAGAATTTCCCACTTGTGGCTGCCTCCCCTCGATCTGCTACGGAGTAACGTGTCAGGATACTGTGTCGATAATAAATCGAGATGAATCTCTTGCTTTGTGCTAGCACTAGAGATGCTCTCATGTTTCTTCATGGAACGTAGATGCAAAACTAGGAAACATCTCTGCCATGAACCCTTTGTACCTCCTGGATGTTTTACCGTCGTGCCCGGCTCTTGCGGGAGGAAGGTGCTCCAAAGTAGTACATTGTCCCCCCATTAACAAGACATGAAACAAGTGTCGCTTCTTTTGTATTTATAAGGATGCGCGTCGCAGGATCAGAGAGTTGCGCGTTGGTAACTTGTGATGGGGGCCAGAATAAATCGTCCTTCGAGGGTCTACCGCTGGAATGATTTATAGGGAGGTTTGAAGAACGGGCACGACTAGATTGAGCAAGACGAACAGAAGAAGCAGTACGAGGCGAACGGGCAGGGCGAGTCGATCGTGGTCGGAATTGACGAGGGACTAGGTGTCGGGGACGAGGAGTTGGCGCGTGTCGCAGGCGCAATATCATGTCAATCATCAGCTGATCCTGATGAGCTCTGGCGGGTTGTTCAACTGGCTGCGTCGTTGTCTCCATTGTGATGCTGCGTGTTTTGCTGAATGCGAGATTATTGGCAGAAAAAGTCTTTCCGACTTCATTTAAATAACGTGAATTACTCTGGAGGCTGGTTCCAATTTCGGACATGAGGACCGAGAACTGTTGGTTCTAACACCGCAGAATTGGTTAGTCTTAAGAAGAAGAATCAACAGTTGGTTGCACTGTCCCCCCTCGGCGGGGTCGTTCATTCCCTTCTACAAAATGTGCAACCAAACTAACATCGCCGTATGGATACGTGCATGGAGCAGCGAAGGCCACCAGGTGAATTGCTTGTCTTTATACGAGGCGAATATATGCATTTAAAACTTAAAATAAATCCTATAATTTCGTAAATCAACATCCTTCTTCCGTGCTATTGATTTTTTTTGGGCTGTTGCTTGGGTGTTACAGAGCCGAGGTTAAGATGAATTCTTATCGATACGCTTTCCCGCTGTCGATTTTAGCGTGGGAGTTTGAGCTACCATGCATAGAAACAGGAAGTACATAACAACGGGGGACAAAACATCCAAAAACAACCGCCGGCTCTATCTTCCTATGCTACTGTTGGCGTTTATTATGCCAACCACCATCCAGGCCAGGTAGCAGCTCTATCTGGTTGGCCATCATTGACATGCCGGCCTCCGCAACGGAGCCGGGTAATCTATGCAGCTTATCGATAAGAAAAATCTTCACAAGAGGGGAAGGACATGGGAAAACATGAGTTGGGCAGGCAAATGGCAATGCTATTCTGAGACCTAAGGTTTGGGAGAGAGAGTCTTGTTGACATATGCAAAAGAGCAACTTGGCTGCGAATTCACCTACGTTTTAACGCCTCCGAAGGCACAGATTCAATTAAGTCAGCTAACCATGCTTTCAAGAAGAATGTTCACGTGATTAGATGTTTGGTTCTTGCGGGGTCACGGAGATTGTCATTTGACCAACAAAAGGCTATGATCAAGACCAAGTCTATTTTACCACGCCATCCGTAAGTTGTGCGATACTACTAGGCCCCAAAATCCTACTGACTGACGGCCGATATTGGTAGGTGTTATCGAACTACGTAATTCGTAACCCGACCAGAATCTGGGTGTCTATGTTCATCCATCCATCCGTCATTCATTTTGCCTTTTGCCTAGCTAGCTACCGATCATGAACGATGTGGCGCACCAGGAACAACTCGGCATCGACCTCGACCTTCTTTCGAAACTAGCCATAATGGTCAAGGGAGCGGAATGGGCTCGAAGTAACCTGAAAGGAGTGTCGACGATACATAGCGATAGCGTTGGCGGAGACCTAAAAACAATTCGGGGGGCGATCTGGGAAGCTTTGGTAGCTAACGGCAAGGTCGCTTGATGTCTCAAGCTTGCAGCAAATTTCGAGATACTGACCAAATGCACAGATTAGCCGCAAGGATGACTCTGGGAACCTTCTTCAGGTAGAAGGTTGCTGTAGCTTGTCTATATCGAAGAAGACACATATTGTTCCGATCGCTATAGTTGGAAAACCCCCCTCTGTAGGCGGCCAGCCCCTACTAATGGGGACAATAACTCATATTGAGAAAGGACGCTTACTTACAGAGTCCCAAAGTGCCACAATATTCGAGTTTTATTCCGAAATTCCTGGTGGTTTCGAGAAGCTGCCTGGTTCCGGAAATTCTCATGGTTCAGTTCCTGGATCATAGCCGAAGAGGTGTGGTATCGTGAATTGGCTCAGGTCATCTACTTCTAACGATCCGTAGCAATGTGGTACGATGAATTGACTCAGGTTGTCGTTGGCGCTACTCATCGTCTCATCTATCCCAATCGGCATGGTGTTAGTTTGAGATCCCAGGTGTAACTGTTCGCTCGCGCTTTTCTCAAGGAAGTTGTGGACATTGGGTGAATTTCCATCCAAATAATTCATTTCGCACTGAGCCCTATTCTCTGGAGTCTGAGAGATGTTGGTACCCGAGTTCGACAATGTCGCTGGAGGATGTGTCGGTTTTTTGGCACGCCGACGAGGGCGGGGTAAAATTGATCGCTTGGATTGTGCTGCCTGTTGCTTCCGCCTGCCGATTCTATCTGTGAGGTAACACAGATCACGATGCCTTTGGATTTTGTTGATGGAGTTGAGGAGACCGTCTAAATCATCCTTGGACAATTTTTCAAGGCGTGAGACAACACTTTTATCATCGGCCACAGCGGCAGCAAAGCTGGACAACGCCTTGGTTCCGCCGTGATTATAAAAGCGCTTCTCCCAAGACTCTTCCTCGATTGTTCCCTCCTGGCAGGCTTTGACCGATGATATTAGTCGATACGGTGTAAGATCTCTTTCGGCAGTGAGTGAGCGTCGGAAGTTCTCTTGGACTTGAATACGAGCGAAATGGGAATCGTCGAGAGGGACTAAGATGAGAGTTTGAATTAACGCCTCCCTGATGAGATCGGGATGCGTCTGGATGGCCTCTGCAACATCGAGATGGCGTTCAGACAATTCAACCACAATCTTGAATTGAGGTTTCGAGGCTTGCGAAGACATGATCGGATCCAGTTGGAGGGAAGATTCTGGGTTCTTTCGTGAATGGAAATCAAGCGGACACAGAATTCTATGCATAGAAAGCGCGGAGATGCGGAAACGTGTTCGCGGTTTTCGTGCTTTCGCAGTTCAAGAAACTGCCATTTGGCAAAATCTGGTAAGCGTCCCAACGTATCATCTGACATCGAACCTGGCGAATGGCATAATCTCAAATAAATTTTAGGTGGTGCCACTCAGATTAGAAAAGGTGGAGAAGGAAGTTGGCAGGGATCTATCCCGGACAACTCCTACGAGGGACATGCTAACTTCGGCATGGATTATCACCTGTCTTGAGCTAACTGAATACTAGGCTGTAAACAATAGTAGGAAAAGTGCGACTGCAACCCAGGCCATCTAAGATCAACTGCAATAGCTGAGACATAAGCTCACACATTCGTTTGATCCATCTACGCCATGCTAAGAGCATTTCCGATATTGCATGGCCCTACTAGAGGTAGATATGGTAGAAAAGGGCCACAGACCACCTGCATCACCTTGGATTCTTATCACATTTCTTGCGCACTTTCATTGATTTTCTCTGCGAGCGTTGTTTCGAGATGGCTGAGGCAAATGATCCTCCAGTGACGGTGGATATTTTGGAGCCTGATGACCAAACGGCTGAGGATTCGGGTGTGGATGAGGTATACTTCTGTCTATACATTCTTAACCAGACTAAACTCGTTACAGGCCATAGACGACGCTTCCTCGACCCAATCGATATCCTCCAGCATATTCCAATATCGAGTAGAGAATGGTAGAACGTATGCAATCTTTGGAAGCGGAGGTAAGTTGTCGTCTCACTCCTCGAGGTTAGCTTGCTCACGGTGTTTAGATAGAATATCTGCTTCCGAACGACGACGTAGGTACAGCGATGGGGGTAGTTGACTCTATCCACTAATATGCACAGGATGAACAAGAGAGGTTAGGTGAGTTCTCAGTTCGTTTCTGTCGAAGCCACTCTGCTAACCCCAAATTGACATGACTAACCATATCTGGATGCTGGTGAATGACAGTAAGCTCTACCAAACTCCTCCAAGAAATTGGAAGAGGATTCTCGATGTAGGCACAGGGACTGGTATCTGGGCCATGGACGTAGGTATGTATAAAACTTCCTAAGGCGGCGCGAGCGAACTACTGATCATGGGCTCAGCGGATGAGCATCCAGAGGCAGAGGTCCTTGGCGTGGATCTTAGTCCAATTCAACCCAGCATGTATGATTCCCTATGGAACACTGCTAGTCTCATCACTGAACGCCATAAATCTAGGGTTCCTCCTAACTGCAGATTCGAAATAGACGACTTGGAGGATGACTGGACGTTCAAACATCAGTTTGATTTCATATTCATCCGCAGTATGATTGCAAGCTTCAAAAGCTGGCCTGATATTTTTGCTAAAGCGTTCGAGTAAGTTTCTGCCAAGATAAGGATATCTGTGCTAATATAACTTTACATAAAGGAATCTTGAGCCCGGGGGCTACATTGAGGTCCAGGATAATGTATACCCGCTCGCGAGCGACAACGGCACGATTCACAACACCGAGATCCTTCGGTGGTCCACGCTTATGACTGATGCTGCGAAAAAGATTGGTCGCTCTATTACAGTTGCTCCTGAATTCAAGTCCATGCTTAAGGATGCAGGTTTCATCGATATAGTGGAGATCAAGAAGAGGATCCCTATGAACCGCTGGCCCAAGGATTCACGGTACAGAGAGTTAGGAATCTGGAGTTGCTCCATGCTCCGCAGTAGTCTTGAAGGAATCTCAATGGGATTGCTGACGAAACTTGGGTTGACTGTGGACGAAGTGCATGCCATTCTGGCCGGAGTTAGAAGGGACCTTCGCAGTACCAAGATTCATGGTTACTGGTATACGTATGATCGACCCTTCCCGCTATAAACCATAGGCGTAGACTAACAGGTATCCAGATACTTGGTGTATGCAAGGAAACCAGGGAACGTGACTGGTTGAGGACACCTGTACTCGTAAAGTCGTGACCTTCAGTGCGCAATCGATAATCGTGGGGTGCGGGGAAGGAACCCCCGCCTTCAGCGCAGGTACCCATTGCAGAGCCGCACTTGTAACCTCTGCCAAGGGTATGCCGATGTCTCCATACTACATTGCAAGTTTCAGACTTAGCCTGACGTATATTGTGCTTAATAAGCGCCCAGAAGCCGGGTCCAAGCCGGGTCCGAGTTTATATGATTTTCTTTTCTTTTATCAGGAAATCACTCAAGCTTTGAGACAACAAAACAAAACACAATTTTTCTGTAGCACTGTCTTCTAACCAATTCTCTCCATATCCTCCATTCTTCTTAGGTCGACTTTTCATCTTTGAGCAACGATTGCAACTGTTTAAAGTAAAGACTCAACTCATCATCTTGTTGAGAGCTAAAGTCTGGTTTGCAGAAAGCCTCATCATTGGGGGCTTTTGAGGCAAAACTCGGGTATTGAAGATTGCCAATGTGATAGTCTTTTGGACTTCTTTGCCCTAATCGCAAGTTTTAGCAAACTGTATACGGCCATTTTCTATTCACTTACTGCGTAAAGTTCGCGTCCAAGTTGTGACAGTGCGTTCTTCAACTCTCATGACCGTTCCTTGATGGTTAGGTGGATTCTCAGAAGACATTGTGTTCTCGCAAAAAGACTATGTGAAATCATATATTCTCGGAGCGATACCAGCGTCTTAAATACCCATCAGGAGGCTCTTCTACTCTCTCACTTCTAATTCAATTCCACTGGCCTCTCAATACCGCTCTTTCATGGTTTAAAAATAACTTGCAGGCATTCTAGTTAAGGTGAGGAGGCAGGGTAAGTTGTAGCCTGATATCGTTGCACTGCATATAAAGCACACCGCTTCTTAAGAACTCAATAATCCTGTTGGCTTGCTAGGCTCAGCTGCTGCATGGCGTTGCAAGAATGATGCAAGTACAAGCTGGCCTGAAACCATGGGTAAACAAGGCTATCAGGATGAGAATCCTTTCGTTAGAACAGGCGTGAGAAAGGTATCACGGTAAAATCTTTTCGTTCTTTACCCCTATGAAGTTGCTCTTCCTTCCTCCTTTCTATAATTGTGTCTTATATAGTTCCTGTAGAAACTGAAGTTTAGTGTTCATATCATAACCTTCCCAAGATGGCAATATCAGCCCTTGCAAGCCCTATCGAATGACAAGGGCTTGGTTCTTGTAAATCAGGCTGTCACATCTCATATTACAAATGCCAGGGGTTCATGTAGGTGTCTAAGGTTGGTGGTAGATCTTGAGTTACGGGGAGAGCTGACCAAGAGTGAGCGCTGTACTACTAGTGTCTTAGCCGTCGAGACAACATGCAACAGCTCAAGAAAACTAACTTGAAAAACAAGAGATGAAACTCCATTTACGAAAAATGGGTTCGGAAGCAAATTATGTCCAGGCTCTTGAACTGGGGCGAAATTGTATAATAGTTGATATAAGGAACGTACCGGGATTATTTCGCAGATAAACTCAGTAGCTTGGCCCAAGCCTTGTGCTCCGTACCACGAAGACGGACTGGTCCGTCATGATCAACGCTTGGGACTGAACTGTGATGCGGAGCGAAAATCTAATACGTTAGATCAAAGATTGAAAGAGGAAAAATTTACAATGGCGCAGATCACAAGTATTGAGTTTGCATCCAGGTTGACAGTAGAGAGTTAACGCTTGGCCTTCGAACGAAACCCTTGAAAGCAAGGAGTTGACCAGTAAGAGCAGACCTTTCAAGATGTTCTAACAGAGGAATGGGTAGTAACGACGTGCCTGTTTGGATGGATCGGCAGGCGAAACCCGGTAGAACGGTTAGGATGATATACTGGTAGTATAGAATTGGTACACAGACCTTTACATTCTGGTCAAAGTGCATAATAGTATAAGTCGACTAGTCGGGTAGTTAGTCAGGCCTGGTATAGAGAATGTACTAGTTTATCTTGATTTGTGGACTAGTCTGAAGAAATGGAGTATTCCAATGCAACTGGTATAAAATTTGTACCGCTCTATCTCGGGCCGTATAAGGCTAGACTGGTTGGAATCAGGGGGAGTACTGTTATGGTTACCCTGGTACAAAGGATTGCCTGGTACGGAGGAGACTCTGTGCGAGTACATCTTACTACCAGTATGAGTAAGTCAGTACATGCAATCCTCCGATGGTTATGAGTTTCCATGAGTTTCCATGTATTTCCATGAATTTCGGCGCCGTTAAACCCGAGAGACCTTAATTTCATCTTCGGCTAGCATCGCAAGAATATTTTGTTTTGCCGATATTAGCCGCAGGGTTGAAGTGACCGCAGGATGGTCTTGAATACACTTACGATGAATTCCAAATACACTAGATTATGGCCTCGAACTAAGGCGCCGCCGGTTTTCTGCTCTGACTCATACTTTATTCTTGAATAAGTAGTAGCTGGCGAGCATATCGTCATAGATTTTTGGTAGCTAGGAAATAATACTAGTTCTTCATTGAGCCTGCCTCTTTACGGTCTCGCTTCATGGTGGCATTACAGTTTAGTATAACTGGCGTCATGGAAAGTAATCAAAAATATAAGATCAGCATTCCTTCTCTAGATTTCACACTCTCGTGCAATGGGTTGCGACAAGCGCTATCTTCATACATGCACAGTCAAAAGAATAGCCAAAAAGTAATTGAGTCTAGTGCTAACATTACTGATCGTAGCAATCCATGATGCCTTGACTTGAGGGCTCGTTGCGGAAGCTGAAGGTCGATAAATACGCAGTATCTTGCACTTCTTCAGTAGAGCTCATTCTATCTCTGTATCTTGGCAACTGAAGGCACCTTCATCACCTATAGCAAACAGAATGATTGATAAAAACCCAAACATCACTATCAGACCAGGAAGCTCGTTGAATATTCACACAGATATAAATCAGTCAGGAGACAAACCCGATTGTGAGCAAGCATACGTAAGTAGAGTATATAACGGACTCGATAGTGGAAGGTTAATGGGTGGACTTCTAGGATCCTGGCGAATCACCGATAGATACTCTGAGAAAACTTATCCGTCTCCAGAATGCCGCTCTTTTGACACTTGAAAACTCTACCAAATTGCTAATAGAGTCTGTTGTCCTGCTACAAGAGCAGATACGAGGAACTCGAAATAACTCATGGAGTTCAACTCAACAAGATGCTCTGCACAATGGAGACTCGGAGTTTACAAGTACCACTCAAACCAACTCAACGCAGCGTATAGACTGTGCCTTGCTTAACCAAGCCAACGAACAGACCTTCCCTACTCAGACATTTGCCATGGAGAATATCAGCGTTGGTGACAATAGCCAACAGACAATAATCTTGGAAGGTAAAGGTTTAGTCAGGGCAAGAAATATAGCGATTGGGGACGGGTCTAGGCAGATTATCGGTAGTGTCTCTGGTGCCACATTACAGAAGATTGTTGGGAGTTGGAATCGGGATTTATAGATAGCATGGTGGTATATAGATAATCAAACGCTTCAGAGGCTTTTCTATCTTCTCTACTGGTAGCCCGTAGATGCATTCTACTTCATGACGCCTCCGCTACCACAAAAACTTATCGTATTATGTGCTATCCTAAAAACTGATCCAGGACGCAAGGTATTATCTCATAACCTGGGCTGGCATACTGCGAGGTCCCAAAATTGGGCCCTATTGTGTTGCAGCGGGTTTGACGGTCAATTCCGTGGCCCAAAGGGTCTCGTGTTGGGTGCGACAAATTGGAACCTCATATCACCATTTACATAAGCAAGCGCCTGAAGTCTAGCTGCTTAAATATAGCATAGCTCCCGAAACAGTACCCATGACTTGGAGGGCACAAAAGGTGCATCCCAGACGCGCCGTGAAGTGAGCGTGTATCCCTCTAGATCAAAGGCACACGTGCCAGACAGAGCACATAAACTGGGACGGAGAAACGGGCTCGCTGGGTTGGGGGCCTGTTTTAGTCCCCAAGAACTTGGCTCTTTATGTAAGCCCAGTTCAAGGCCGTGCAAGGCAAAATTGGGACGCGACTAGCCAAAATCGTCGAATAATCATCGTCTCCGAAACTTCGCCAATAAATTCCGCTCGACAACGACGACGAATCCCAATGTAGGAAGACTCACTGGCTGGGATTTTCCGAGAATTTCGAGCAAACGCCTTAGGCGAATTTTCGCTGGCATAGTCTGCTCCAAATTTTCGAATAATCCTATCTGGCGAATTATTGCTGACAGGGTCTGCTCTCAGCTTTCGGGTAATCTTGTCCGACGATTGACCGCCAATAGAGTCTGTTCTAAACTTTCGTATAACCCTTCTGAAGGAAATATCACCAAAGAAGTTTATACGAGAACATTGACGAAACCCGGGTTGAGTGATTTCGCTACCAGAACTGGCACCAAGCAGCAGATAGTGCTCTGCAATAAGTTAGGGACGCAGGTTGAAGGCTGCCATAAGCACCGGCGCTTGAAATTACAAAGGTAACCAGTTAGAGAAGGCGACAAACTCACCAGGCGGCCAGGTTTCGTAGCGGGATATGCGGGAAAACCTGGTAGAATGCGACGTGTCAGCCATGCGAAGCCACATCGAATCACGTCGAGCCACGACCCAGATTCATGCACTGCCCTAGGCATCAGTTTGTAAATCACAAATAAGAGTCCTCTTACGCTCATTCTCATGTCAAAACCCTATAAGAAAGGGGCCATCTCACAAACTGGTACTTTACTGCTTGTTTCTCTCATTCGAAATGCCTTCTACGATCAATATGCAAGATGTCGAACGACAGGTCGACTTACAGGAATCCAAGGACATACCCGACTTGCGAGATCGCGTGGGGCAAGGCTGTTTCCTCTGCTTAGAGAGCCACAACCAAGGACAGTACGCTATTCTTGTACCATGCCGAAGACCGACAAAGGCCAGGAGCATTATCGGATGTACTAAGGACTGGGACTGCACTAGCAATCCGAAACCAATATATGAGGCGACAATGCCTTGGGACAGTGCTTGCGAATCTGATGACGAAATCTATCGGAGATTAATTGATACATGTTATCAGCATCTGGGTTGGTGGAAGAGATGGTTGCCTTACTTCGGAATCACCGAAGTGCTGGAGGTCAACGTAAGCTTCAATACATCATGTTAGAGCTGAGATTTGACGATATTAAAAACATAGTTTCAATTTGCCGGTTTTGTTGAGTCAGATGGTCGTTGCCCCATTCGCATGAACCCAGTCGACCTCAAGAATGTCTCAGAAGAATGTGAAAGGACAATAGCCAAGCTTCCGACCGGTCCATACCTCGATTTCAACGATACATGCGAATATCAGCATAGTGAACAATGTCTGATTGGTATGGAGGAATGGTCCCAGCCTTGTATCAAGGTTGAAGCAGAGGAGGCAGAGCAGCGTCGTAAGCGGCTTCTGTTCGTCTCCCATCTGAAGGAATGTGCCCAAGACCCAGCAAGAGCCAATGGACTGTATACACTAGAAGGTTTAGCGCAAGAGAGCTGCATCTACGACATCAAGTATGTATAGCGTCTTATTTCATCCTTTCCCCTTCGAAAAAATATAGTCTGACTTCCTTAGGGGTCCGAGCCAAGCTGCAATGCCTCTTCCGTATCAAAAGTTCCAGGGAATAACTTGGATGAGAGGCCTACATTTCATTTTGGGATGGCAGACCGACCGAATGCGTATAGAATTGCCGTTCAGAGTCTCGTGTGCTTGGTTTGGAATTGCCTCTATTTGGCTTAGCCTAGTACTCTGGAGGGGGGTAGAGGGAGATTGGGGGACTGCTTTTGCATTTGCGCAAGTTGTTGCGGCATCTGTTGCAATCATCGTTACATATGTCCGATCGTAGATGGTTTGAAAGTAGCTGCTGGCCACAAACCAAGTCAGCGAAGAGGATGAAGTAGTTCTTATGTAATGATTTTGATTAGGGGTTACTAATACTGTAAGCCTTCCGCGCTACAAAGGAATCACTCAAAGCTGCTTACTATATTGATTACCTCGGTCACGCCTCCGCTATTAGTAAAGAAAAGCCTAACTCGTTGCGCCATAATCCATTCTGATTATCCCCTCACAGCACCCATAAGCTTCCATTGACTAGTAGTAGGCCTAGGCTGATTCGCTTATGGAGATAATCAATCTACCTTCTTTACTAGTAGATAGAAGCAAGCTTACCCTACTAGTAGCTGAATAGTAATGCTGGCTGCTTTATTACGTTACACATCAACTACTAGTAGCTAGCTAATGTGCTGATCATCATAAGCCTTTATCTTAGTTCCTGAAACGGGTTGTAGGGTAATAGGTAATCTGCTTCTGCTAGTAGAGGGAAGATTATAAGGATAATGAAGCATTCCTGGTCTTCCAGCTACTAGTAGAGGATTGCTTACGGCCTACGGAGATAATCAATCTGACCCCTCTACGAGTAGACAAAAGTTTAGTTCATACATACGCCTACTTGCGGCCGAGAAGTAAGTAGCTGTGTAAGCTTCTCTACTTGTAGAGAGGTAAGTAATCATATAAGCCTTAGTAACCGCACAGCAGAGAGGCACGTAATCATGTAAGCCTCTCTATGTTCTCTACTAGTAGTAGAACCGCACAGCATAAGGCAACTTCCGTCAGCTGTCATCCTTGGCATATGACTCAAGAGCTGCTAGTAGCGAATGTACGCCTGGCATGAATAATCCTGTAACCCTTTCACATTACAAGGTAGTACTCCTTATTTCATTACACCTCCTCTACTAGTAGCCAGCCATTGTGTTGGCTTCGGTGAACGGTCATCTATGTATCCAAAGAAGTGGCAGGATAATCGGTAACCTGACTTTACTACTAGCAGCGGGAAGCTTATAAGGATAATCAACTATTTATCTGTGCTATCCGGTTGATAAGCTGCTCTGCAATTACTTTGATATGTCTCATGAGCTTCTTTTGGGCCTCCCACTGCTGAGGTGTTACTAGCAATCCTTGTCAAGTAAGCGCCCTGTACGGTTGCTTACATGACCAGTAAGCTTCCTCGTGACAAAAAGTTCAATGACTAGTAAATTTCTAGGCATCAGCAGAGAATTGTCAGAATGACTGGTGAAATTTTGTTTATTCGTTCACTTTTCACCAGTCAGCATCAAGTAACTACAATTTGTCTCTTACACTTCCAACACAGAGGCCAGTCATAAGTCTACATATAAAATATCAAATATCCGCAGTTTGCTTCCTAGGTCGTTCATGTAATCCTTTCTGTCAATGCTTCTTCAGCCTTCATCCATTGATCACCTGCACTATCGGTTCTCCCCTTCTCGAGACCGTAAGCTCCGACTATGACTTCTCTTGAGCTGGTACTCTCTGAAAAGTATGGCGACTCGGCCATGGTTCGTAGAGAGCGCAAGCTTCACTACGGGTTTCTTGATGCGCCCTCATTAGAGCTAAGGACTCCCTGTTGCCATTCACCCACCAATTCATCAAGCTCTTCCGAACGTAAGGTATCAAAGAAACTCTCAGTGTTCATACTGGGGATTGTTGCCGTCATTTCCACGCTTTCGTTGGAAGGTTCTACTTCAGAATCTTCAATAGGGCTTGCCCGACTCTGTGAGCACTCGACGTTCTCAGGTAGCACCGGTATGAGTGCCATTGCCAAGTTGGAAGTAGCCTCAGACTTGAGCAAATAGTCGTACGCCCACTGAGCTTTCTCAATGACCACCTCCGTCAGCTGGCTGTCGGGCGCCAAGCGGTGTGCTTGGCACAATATTGCAATTGATGTGAAAATATAGTAAGAGAGAAACAACATTCTGATCTCCTGTACCCGCAACAGCTCAATCAAGTCCCGTAAGTATTCCACCAGCGATAAGCAATGGCCGGTCACAGCACTCCTATCCTCTGGTTTGATAAAGGTCATTCCAGGCCTGGGTATCAATGTACTGATATGCGCAGTGACCTTGGCAACAAGAGTATACATCCGGTGGAATTTTTCTTCTGGTACATCTGATTGGAGTTTCTCAGTTGAATATTTGAGATCATATGGCAGCCCTTGTTCCCACACTCGAATTCCATTCTCTAGCCACGACCGGCTGTCATCTCGACGTTCAAACACGAGTTTGAAAAGTTCAACGTGAGCCACGACTCGCTGGAGAGTTAAATTTTGCCATACATATGGACGCCTCACGGAACAGCAGGTTCGATCTATAACTCTCGGTTGAGACAGAAGAATTGCGATCTCCCTGGACCCTTTATTAGCTTGTAGCGAGAACCTGGCAGTGCTTGAACTCACAGATCCCACTCTGCCATATACAGCCATATTTTCCTTTTCATGTCGATTTCGGCGTCGATTCCTGAACCAGCTGGTTCTTGATGAATTCCTGATTAGTACGTATCAATTTAGCGACCCAACTTGCGTGAGATTGGCCATGCTAACCTAGCTGAACGGCCATTAACCAAGCAGAGCTTAGCACTGTCCGACACGAGGTCAGGTGCCCTTCACATCTATGCCAGAAGCAGGCATACATCATTCGCTGCAAACCAAAAATCGATGCTTTATCGTACATCGCACCATACAATGATTCAGCTGCATTGTGATATCGTTTTCCAGGTGACCCCTGCTCTAAAGGTAATGCCTGCTGTGTTGCACAGGCCAAAATCTCCAATAAGAGACAAGTCCAGTGCAGGTCAATTGTACCTCTGGTCAAGCGTGCAGCCCACCAGTCTGAGTATTGCTTGACAAACGAAGTTAGGGGGACGATGTCACAGTGAATGTGGACCTTTTTAGTGAACACCTGCACCAGAACATCTCGTGCCAAAGATCAGCTACTAGCTCTAAAAAGCACAGGTCACCCTACCAGCATCATTCTTAGATATTGTTGGAATTAGGGCACTCAGCGGGTGAGGCGAACTCAAGGAGATCAAATGCAGCCTTCGAATCGACTAGAAGGCCTGTCAATTCACCTCCAACTCAAGCTTGCTGGGTGGGCTTACTTCGATCTTGTGTCCCAGCTGCCGGAGATATGAGGGACCTAATCCACAGGCCCGAAGGTTCTCTATATCTTGTGCCGCGATCAAGCTGTTACAACGATAGCCTTTCTCCGTTGTGACTTCTGACTTGCTATGTAGATCTGAGGTGTATTTGCAGAGCATAGAAACGTTACGTTTCGTACAGCTTGCGCAAGGCCAGTCCCGGTCGCACTAACATAATTTAGAGGCCAGACATAAGAGTTCAGGTCTGCTGTCAAGCTCACCTTTTGTTTCCGACGGCGACATTCGGAACATGCATACTTGTAAGTTGATTCTTTCGAAAGAGACATGTGGGCGATACGTTTCGAGTTCAGGACCTTGTAAATTGCCGGGAGCCGACTGAGCTAAGCTTTTCATATCGCTTTGCAACTGTGACGAGCAAAATTGAGCATTGTGATTTGATCGCTTAATTTGACCTATCATAGGCCGAGGAGCACCGATTGAGTTTACATTCAGAATTGCCGGTCATCGTGATATGACCTGTAACCACAGTGACGTATGGCAAAGACGGCCCCGTGCTTGCAATTCCAGGATAGAACGTCATGGCGCCTTTGGCGAGAGCCGAGAACATCCTCATTCGTGTCGTCAATGTCTCGAACGTATTGGACACTCCTCTAGAGGCATATAAACCATTGCTTGTGGCTAGAGTCTGTTTTGCTGATCCCATTCTTGCCAACAACTCCAGACCGCATCAACGATGTGCCGGCACATTGACCATGTAACCTCGGTGCACATCAAAGGCTGGACGTGAGGCCGTGTTGTGAGAGGATGGCCCAATGCGGGGCTTTGCTGTTCGGTCAGCCTAAAGCAATGGTACCACTATTAATGCGTGAAGTCCTTTATCGATAACACCCTGCCGCTCAAGTCCCAAATTAAAGCAAGTCCCGAGGCTCCATAGTGCAGACTTTCAAAGAAATTTAGATGATCCTCACGATGGCATCGTTGCAGAGAACACATCAGGATATCCTGCCTTGCCCCACTTGGGTTTGGTCCAACAATTCCAATGTTCAGTGCGTATTTCCCTTCCAGCCGGCTCCGAGACTGGCGATACAATATCGACCTCCTAACAAAACCAGCGTCGCTAAAGACCGTTCTTGGTTCGGTGACGATTACGTTTCCCTCAATTCTGCTATTAACAGCGCGACTGGAACCCCGATTGAGGTTATCGGCATAGGTACGGTCGACCTTCCCACGAAGACGTCCTCAAACCGAAACGGTCCACGCTCCCATGGCACCCTCCGTTTGAAGAACGTACTGCACGCCCCTAGCATCATCTGCAACATCATCGGATCGCCCGTTCTAAATGACTACAAAATCTTCACTTCGTTTTCCAAAATCTCCTCTGGTTCCATCCGCAGGCTCTCTGATGGCCACCTTATAGCCTATTTTAAGCCGGCGACCCAAGCCGTACCGTTTTTCCAAGTTCGTCTTAGCGGACCCCCGGTTGGACCCAAGGTTGGCCCTCCACCTTTGGATCCATCCACGAAATACCTACTTCGGGCGGAATGGCCGGACAGCGAAAGAAAGAAGCATGATAATGTTCAACTTCTGTTGCAGGATAAAGGCATAGCTGATGGGCCTCTGAAAGCGACTGAGGATGTATGGGTGAAGAAGCACTATGGGGACGAGTTCAAGTTCCTTCAGGTTCACGGTTTGAGCATCTTTAAAGAAGAAGATCGAGCAGAGGGCCGCATCATCATTCGCACGATGATATCGCGCGATAACGAAGAAACCAGTGCGATCTAGTCAAATGGATCCAGTGCGATTCTATCTGTCACCTAGGTTTATGCAATATTGATCATGCGGAATACTGAGACAAAATGACGCTGTACTGGATTATGTCAACAATCAGGTTTGAGCCTTGCGCAAGAGTTGTATGCGGTAGTCGATCGAGCCATCTTAGTTCAACCAAATTGAATTGAGCTACCCTAATGAACTATTTTTCACTGTGATTGACTGTATCTATTGCTCCCAACTTGTCATGCTCATCCTTTAACCATCTTTCGACGCCTCAACTTGCGCAATCGTCTTTGCTCCACTTGGCACAATGATCGCAGCGTTACCCGATGAACTGTCTGCACATGGGCCCTAAAATGGTCCATATTATGGAATTCGAGATTCTGTCCTCGGTTTTGGGTGCGACAAGCAGGGTGTGTACACACCATCTTCTCACCACGTTGCAGTGCCCTCTCGCGATCTATCAAGTGCTGGTCATCAAAGTGGTCGTTCCTGACGGTCGGACGACAGTACGAAAAAGCACGCTCCCCGAGGGAGAGCCGCTCATCGCCGATGCAGTCCGGGCATTGTCCAGGCTGCATGAGGAGAGGAAATTGATTGGGGCTAGGCTCAGGCTCACTGCCCGCTTCGCTAGGTTCAGTTTTGATGTGCGGTTGAGCCCTGACATTTTGCTGGACGCGATGACGCTTGACCGTCTCGCGTTTGTCACACAGAGACACCATGAGCTGGATAGCTTCGATCCTTTGTTCGAGAACCTGATCCTCTGTGAGACCATCCTGCTGATGGCAAAGAATATTTGCTAGCCGGTCGCGTTCTGGTATATGCACATCGATGAC
>NW_022194810.1:0-115445 GCF_900067095.1 Fusarium proliferatum ET1 | reverse complement strand
GCTTGTCGGGCATTGAAGCGCTCGAGGAAAGATGCATGATTTTGGTGCAGACCATTTCTGGCCGTAGTCGCGCTGGTGGTCATCGGGAGGTAAGCAGGCTGGTGATCAACAACAGCCGCGAGAAATGGAATGAGCGCAAGGACCAGTGAAGAAAGTGAACAAGAGGGAGAGCAGATCGATGAGGGATCCAAAGGTGGTCCATATCGCTATTTATAGTCCAAGAGGTTCATAGCATGCTCGCGAGGGCCGACCCGGGCGGCAAGTAATAGACTCAACATGGTCAGCATGTAAGCAGCAGGAGACACGAAGAGCACAAAGGATGCTGAAATCAGACGCCCTGTCGCTGATGGAGGGGGAACCAAAATGGGGATGCGTGTCTTTTCCGCAGCGGCCCTGGCATGTGCAGGGGATCTGTGCGCCAGGGGCTGCGCAGGTATATAGTACATGTCCTCCCCCTCTTGTCGCTCCCTCCCCCGCACTGCTGAAGCCTCCAAAAACGGCGACACATTCCGCCCAAAACGGAGGCTCCAACAGCGCTTTCTCGGTTTAAGGAGTAATATTAACTACTAAATTATAAGTAAATTATATAATTTAAAGAAGCTTTAATTAAGTATTTTAATTCTTATTAATAAAAATCTTTAAGTAATAACTTAAGGTTTAATTTATTTATTTCATTTATTTATTCATCTAAAAGTAAAATACTATAAATAGTCTTTATTTAACTTTAAAATAATAATAAAATTCTAACTAAAGTATATTTATAAAAACTAATTTTCTATTTAAGATAATACCTTTTAATATACTAAATTATAGCTTTATCTTTTTATAAAAAAGCTTAATAAGTTTAAATATAATAATGTTTATAAAAATAGATAGAAATTATATAAATTTTATAAATTTATTAACTATTATAAAGATTAGATTAACTTACTAGCCTTTAAAGATTGTTAATAGTAATTCTATAATAAAGTCTATAAAGATTTCTTTAAAGAGATAAAAAGAAATTAATAGACTTTTAAGCTTTCTATAAAGTTAATATCTTTTTAATATAGTTTTTTAGTAAATATTATATATAATTATATACTATTTTATATTAACTTTTAGGCCTTTTTAATAAAGCTTTCTTTAAATTAGCTTTCAAGTCCTTTTAACTTTAAAATAGTCTATTAAAGGATTATTATAATATAACTATAAATAAGGTTTTAATAATATATAAAGTCTTTCCTTAATATAAAAGAGATTATTTTTTATTATTTATCCTTAAAAACCTTCTTTTCTGTTTACTTAAAATACTTTAGTTTTTTAGTTAAATATTAACTTATCTTTTATTTATATTAACTGAATAACTTTAATTGTTAAATTTAACATTTTATTCTTTAAAGGTTTCTTTTAATATAAAGACTTTTTTATAGTTTTATTAAAAATTATTATAAATAATCTTAATATAACGTGTTTGATAAGCATGGGCCGCAAACAAGTATGCGCCGCACTGCACTGTATAGTATTAAAAACCCTACCCTATAGTATTTTTTTATTATAAATAAAATAGCTAAAAATCTAATAAAATTATTTTTTAAAATAGTATATAATAAACTATATAATATAATTTTTTTAGATTTTTAAAAAAATTCTTTTATAAAGAAAATGCTATATATACAGTGTAAATAGATTTTTTATATACTAGCTAAATAGAATTTTTTTAAAAATCTAAAGAAATTATTATAGCTTAATTTAATAGATATATATATAAGCTATTAAGATTATAGCTATTTTAGGCTTAGTTTAAAGTTTTAATAAACTTTTAAAAATCCAGGTTTAAGGTAAAAATAAAAGTGCGGCACATGCTTGGATGCGGCGCATGCTTATCAACCACGTTATTATATTTCTAAAGTATATTATTTAACTTAATTATTAACTATAATTATTAATATTAACTAGAGCTATTATTATAATACCTATATATAATAGCCTATAGGCTAACTAGGCCTATTATATAATTAATTACAACTTTATTAATATAATTAAATTAATATTAATAAAAACTACAGGCTATAAATACTATAAGCTTTATATGTTTGGTATAGTTATTAAAAAGAACCTTTTATTAAAGAATTAACTTAATTTAATTAAAATGGCTATTTTTAATTATATTTTAATTATTATAATTAATTATATAAATTAAGTTAATTTAAATTATTAAGTATATTTAATTTAACTAGCTAGAAAGCTATTTAAATTGAAGAAGTTAAAAAGAGCTATTAAAAAAGGCTTACCTTTTAATATAAAAGAGATAGCTTTTCTAACTGTATTAATATGCCTAAACTTAGCCTTATATGAAAAGTGGCTTAATAATATCATTATTGAAGCTAAATATATATATTATATCTTTTTAATTATATAAAATTAAAATGTATTTATAAATAGAGTTTTAAAATAAAGGTAGGATAATAGTAAAGTTAAATTAAAGATTTAAAGAAATTCAATTAACTTTTATATAAGTTAGTTAGTAAAAGCTAAATTAACCCAAAGTTAATAATAACTTTACTCATTAAATATATATATAAAGCCATATAATTAATTAACCTTATATTTAAAAACTGTAAATAAAGTAATATTAGTAAAAAAGCAGTAATTTAAATTAAGGTAATTAATTACATACCTAAATATATATATTTAATTAACTAAGCTAGTTATTATTAACTTTAGGTTAATCAACTTTTATTAATTAACTTATATAAAAGTTAACTTAATTTCTTTAAACCTTCAAACCCTATTATTATTTTATATTTATTTAACTCTATATATAGATATACTATCCAAGCTTTACTTTTATAGTTTTAAACTATAACCAGTCTAACTTTAGTTATACTAAAAGCAGTACTCCCTTTACTATAATAGCCCTTTTAGCTATATTAAAAAGCCAGTTTTTATTTATATTTAAGCCTATAAAGGCAATAAAAAAGGCAGCCTAATTTAATTTAAAGGATAACCTTTCTTTAAGACCCTATTTAAGTCTTTTAGACTTAATAGCTTATTATTAATTTAATTTAAATTAATTAAATTTAAATAGCCTATATAATAGATTAATCAAATTAAATTATAATTAAAAATAGGTATTTTAATTAAATTAAATTAATACCTTAATAAAAAGTTTTTTTTAATAGTAATCACTATTTTTTTTATTATTATTAGCCTTATAAGGCTATTAAGCTTTTAACTTTATATATAAAGGCTTAAATAATAAGGCCTTTATAATAGGCCTATATCTTCAAGATTAAAATTATATAAGGTTTATTTGCCTCAATAGTATAATTACTGCCTTAATTAAATAGTAATAATACTAACTATAAGTCTTTTAATAGCTATATTAGCTTTTTTTCTTTATTTTACCTAAAAGATTAAAATATCTTAAATTAACCTTTTTAATATATTAGATTAAATCTATTATACTTTTAAAGTATATTTTTTAACTGAATTATTAATTATAATTATTAATATTAATTTAATACTAAATTATACTTAATTATAAGGTAAAGGTATTTAAAGAGATATAAAGGTTTAATTTATAAGTAGGTTATAGTGTTATTAGGTTAATATTAAGGCCTAAATTAACTATTATCCTGCTAATTAAGATTCTTATATATTATATAGCTGGCCTTGAAAGGACCTTTCTAGCTATCCTTAGCTTGATTGAATAACTCTAAATAATATAATTCTATAATTAATTAATTTATTTAAGTAACTTTTACTAGAATTTACTTCTTTTAACTGCTTTTTTATAGTAATTTATTATTAAACTGCTTTTAATACTTCTTATAGAATAATTCTATTAGTTTTTTATTTATATTAGCAGTCTTTACCTATTAATTATATTTAAAACCTTAGCCTTTCTATTATATAAGGAAGCCTTGAAAGGGTATAGCATTTCTTTCTTATTTTTATATTTTCTATTTAATAATAAAGTTCACTTTATAGTAATTCTTATTGACTAATTTACCTTCTTTAAGATTAAATTACTTATTAATATAATTATTAATATAAATAGAAATAAAATACTTAATTAAAATTATTAAATATATTTCCTACTATTTTAAAACTTCTAGTTTAAAGGCTAAATTATTAATAACTTACTTAATAAAAAAAAGATCTATTCTTTATTATAATTACTTCTTAAAAGGTTTATTAAAAAGATAATATCTATTATAAAGTTATAAATATACTTAATCTCTTTACTTTAAGATAATAAAGTAATATTTCTTATTATATTAATATTTCCCTTTTATTGCTATAAAATCTATTATTAATTATACTTCCTTATAAGTAATCTCTTAAAAATAAGAAAGATCTATAATATCCTCCATGGGCATTACTATATTAAAAGCATTTATAGGTTTAAAGCTATAAATAAATTTATATATACTTATTTTGATTCCTATATTATAAGCTTTATTAAAATTCTATTAAAGTGCGAGAAAAATATATAAGTAGTTAAAAAGAGGATATTTAATATAATAAAAGTATAAAATAACTTCTATAATTTAATTCCTTTATTTAAATAGACTATTTACTTTAGGATAATATATAGTAGTTATTATAAGCTTATAGCTAAATACTTTTTATAGCTTTTATTAAAATTTAAAAGTAAACTTCTTATTATAATTAAAGATAATTACCTCAAGGATGCCTTAATTAATAAGAATTAGCTATCTTAATAATATAATTACTTAATCCTTAGCAGCATATATAAAGTATTTAGGTATAAAAAGATATTATTTACTTACTATATAAATAACTATTATAAGTTAATTATAGAAATTAAATCTTAAAATAGCCTATAGACTTCTAGCAGAAAGAATTAATAGAAGGTTAATAATAAAGATAACTGTAATTATATATATTAATATAATAGAAAAATAAATTAATATATAATTCCTAATTCTTTACTAATAGTCTATTTATCTTAAATAGTATATCATATATCTATAAATATACTTACAAACTCTTATAGTTAGGCTATAAATTAATAATCCTAATAGTTCTTTTATTATTCTCTTTATCTTAAAGTAATATTAATTATTATATACTATCTTTAGGATTTTATTAATTATGATATATAAAATATAAAGTTAAAAATATCTATTAGTTTACTTATAATATAGCAGTCTATCTTTTAAAGTATTATACTTTAAAGTAAAAATAGCATTTCTATTATTTAATTAGTTAGTATTAATAGGCTTATTAATTACTTTAAGAATTATTTTAAAAGTAAGCAGATATTTAATATTATTAATACATCTCTAAGTAAACTTATCTTTTATTTTTTTAGATATTAATAGCTCTATATCTATATATATATTATTAAATATAATATAGTTAAAGTAAAGACTTTTAATATTTTTATTAATCTTTAGAGCCTTAAAATAATTAAAAGTATTAAAGATAAAGTTCTTTTTTTTAAAAAATATAAAAGATATATAGATTATACTTTAAGAGGTAGATAAAAGTATTAATAAGATATTAATTACCTTTATTAGTGCTAGTTATATTAAAAGTTATTTTCCTTATAATCTGTGTTATTACTAAATAGTATACAGAAACTACAAGTAATCCTTTTAATAATTTAATATATACATTAAGTTACTTTATTGCCTAAATAAGTATTACTATCTCTAGCTCTATAGGTCTATATTATTAAGTCTTAACTTTAAATAAAGTTTAGCTAATAGAATAGATAAATATAACTATATTAAATAGGATTTATATCCCTTCTTTTTAAATATTTCTATCTTTAATATAGTAAAGAATAGCTTTAAATCCTCTCTAAATACTAATATTTAATTAAAAAAAGAGATACTTCTTAAAATTAAAATAAATTAACCTTTAGCTAGATATAATTTACTTTTAAATTATCTAAAAGGCAATCTTCTTTACTAAAGTAAGATTATAGTATATATTCTTAATATATAACTTTCTTTTACCTCTATTTCTATTAATAATCTTATTAATTCTTTTCTTTTTATTAATAGTATAACTTTATACTTCTATAAAGGCTTTATAATTTTAATATAATAAAAAATGAAACATTAAATATATCTAATAGCCTTAATATACTATTTAAAAGCAGTAAGCTACTATAAAAACTTTAGTTTAATAAAAATTATAACTGTCTTTATTATTATAAAAAAACTAAAAGTATTAATATAAAATCCTAATATTTAAGCACTTAAATAACTAATTTAGCTTTTTATTAAAAAGATAGTTAAGTTCTTTAGGATAAATAGTCTAAATAGAGTATTTATATATTAAATATACTTAATAGTAAACTTTAAGAAAATTATAATATTATTAATAAAGGCATAATAGAAACTTTAATATAAATATAAAAGCCTATCTATATAGCATTAAGTATATATTAGTAAATTATAAAAGCCTATTAAAGTAACTATAGACCTTTTTAAGCCTTTATAACTTATAATTATAAATCTATCTCAATACTTTAGTATTACTTTAAACTAAAAGAAAAATAATAAGGTATTAATTGTAACGGTTGCACAAGCCGTTAAACCACAGGGCAAAAGATCGGGCCATAATCGCTATGCAAGCAATTATGGGTGTGCTACAGCTGCCTTATAGAAGCCTTACAGCGCTGTTACGGGCACGAATCGTAACATTAATTACTAAAATATATATTACTTCTTTTAATATAGTAATAATATCTTTTTATTTTAGTAATAAATAACTATTAGGAATTATTACCTTATTTAATGCTGTTAAATTAATTATAGCTTTTTTTTTAGATTTACTATTAATAATTCTTTAAATAATAAATATCAAAGCAGTAAAAAATATAGGCTTTATAACCTATTTTATTTGTTTCTAATTATAAAGTCTATTAAAGATTTAATTAATAAGATTATAATCCTTAAGTCTATAGGCATAAGGTCTTTAAAAGACTTTCTATTTATATTAATTATCTATAAGAGGTATAGTTATTAGTCTATCTTTAAGTATATAAATAAATCTTAAGTTAATCTATAAAGTGATATACTTAATATAAAGGTTTTAAGCTTATTATATAAAGCTAGATCTATTATTATAAAGTATTATTAGCATTAACTTTAATACTATTACCTTAAGCTTTTTAATGAAAGAAAGAGCTTAGCCAGTTGCCTTTAAGGCAATTAATTAATTATTAAAAAGTTTTATAACTTTTAATAGTAATTACTTTTTTTTATTTTTCTTGTATTACTTATATAGCAATTCTACTTTCTTAATATCCTTAAGGTATTATAGTAGATTAGTAATAGCTAGATAGGCATAATAGTATTATATTAACTAAAGCTTAAAGAGAGAAGATTCCTTAAAGAGGGGTTTTTTAAGGAAATTCTATAAAGTCCTAAAATTATATAATATAGAAACCAGACTAACCAGTAATACTAAAATACTATTATAATTATCCTCCCCTCCCTATTTAGCTATCCTTAGCTAAAATGGTAATAGGATTGAATTATATAATTATCGGTAGGCTCCTGTTATTATATACTTATTTATAGTAATTAATTCCCTGCCTAAATTTATATAGAGGTAAAAGCTTATACCTTAGCCGTTTTATATATAAAACCCACTATAAGTCTATAGATAGCCTTATTATAATATCTTATAGCTTTATGCAATTTATACCCTCTAACTTATAGTTAACCTCTTAATTTTTTAGGCTTTTTTAGGCTTCTATAAGGCTCTTAATTCCTCTTTAGCTATAAGTATTTAATTTTATCTCTCTTTTATTTATTTCTTTCTTTTCTTTTCCTCTTTATTTTATATAACCTCTTTAACTTATATGCCTTTCTCTTTACTTATGCCCTTACCCTTTAGTCCTTTACCCTTTACTTCTTTAATAAATCTACCTTAATTCCCTTATAATAGCTAATAAAGAACTTAATTCTATTCCTAAGATACCTAATAAGGCCAAAAAGCTTAAAGCAGTTATGCCCCTTAAGCCCTTTAATTATATTACAGGCTATTAGACTTATATATACTGTATTTATATCTATAAAGATAAGCTTTAGGTATTATTAATTAATAAGGGTTTTAATAATATCCTTTATTTCCTTTAACCTAGCTACTATACCTTTAATAACCTTAACTCCTCTTGCTATATTAAATATAACTGCAGTAAGAGGCATTATAAACTATATATCCCTTTTATAATTCTCTCTTATATCTTATTATTAATTTAATTATAGTCTCTCTATTATAATAGAAAGTAACTTTAAGGATATAATAAAAGCCTTAAAGTTTATAACTACCTTAATTACTATCTATATTACTAACTAACTGTAATACCTTACTGCTTATATCTATTATAAGCTTAAATATATCTTTTTTTAGCTTTTAACTTCCTTTTATTACTTAAAGGAGACTTATATATATGCCTATAGGTTTAAGGGTATTAATACTTTCTTAATAAGTCCTACCTTTCTCTTTAGTATTACTGCCTTTTTATTAATACTTCTTAATATAAAAGGCTAAGACCCTATATACTGCTATTATAGCCTACTATTACACTTAATAAGCATACCTTTATAATACCCCTTTAATTTTTACTATAAGTCTTAATACTATATCTATATTATTCCTTATTAATATCCTTAGTCTTTTAAGATCTAGGCTATATATAAGACTAATTAAACTCTTTAGCTAGAAAAGGCAGATTCCAGATTTATAGCCTAAAGGGTTATAAATCTAGCATTTTATTAATAACTCTAGATAATACTAAAAAGTAACCCTTATAGTACTGCAGTATATCTTAAGACCCTTCCTTTATTTAGCTTCTACTTAGGCAAAAATCCCTTTAAGGGTCTTATTTCTATTATAACCCTAGCTTTTACTTTAGTCTTACCCCCTATACCTGCCTTAACTAATTTACCTAGTTGCCCTTAAACTAGTCAGTCTTTTTCTCTTATAGGTTCAAGTTCTTAGCGGCTTTAGCCTAAATTATTGCCTAATCCCTTTAATAAAATAGCTTTTATTCTAATTATTATAAATCTATATAAGTAATAGTAGGTCTCTAGCAATAACTCTACTAGCAGGGCTGCTTAAGTATCTGCCTCTAAAACCCCCTTAGCTTTTTAAGAAAATATAGCTATTAGTCTTTTATCTTAACTAAAGGCGCCTACTTCTTATAATTATAATCGCCCTAAAAAGAGCCCTATATTAAAGGATAGCCCTATAGAGAATTAAGCCTATAATCACTTTTATTACTATTAGGTTTAAGCTTAGAAATTAAAGGTAGTTTATAGTTCTTAGAGAAAATAGATTAGAATAAAAGGAAATTTACTTACAGTTAGTTTTACTTTTTTCTTTAGCTCTTTAGGCATCTTAATTGCCTTAATCTCTAGACTTTAATATATTATCCTTTTATAGCCTTCCTCTCTTTTAAGATACTTATTTTACTTATAGCTATAGCCTCTTTCCTTTTTACTTAACTTAAAGCTTTTTCTAGATAGTAATAATTTAAGAGGCATTCTTTATATCTATAGCAGCAACCTATTAGTTATATTCCATAGGCTATTCTTTCTGCTTTACTAAATAGTATATCTCTCTCTAAATTTCCTTTTTTTCTTTAATCTTTTTTACTTCTTATTAATTATCTTCTTCTTTAAGATTTAGTATTAATAAGGAATCGTTATCCTTTTAATACCTTACTTAATATAGCTTAAGAAGGCTTATATAAAAGATATTGTAGAGTTATATATATTAATTAAGAAGGGCTAACTTATATACCTATAGCTTAATTCTCTTAATAATCCTAAAAAGATTAATAAAATAGGAAGCTAACTTCTTTTTCTTTCCTTTAAGCTTAAGGTTTTTAATTAATAGTATAACTAGTTATCCCTATTTAAAGCTTATTTCTTAGTGCTTAAAGTTAAAATACTTAGCCTACCTCTTGGTAGTATTTTGCCAGTATATTATAAATCTATCTCTTAGCTTTTATAGCTTTTAAATCCTTTATCTTACTTTTAAGACCCCTCCTTAAGAGCTACTATCCTTAATAGCAATATAGAAATTAAGATTAAATCCTATAAGGGCCTTATTTAGTATTATGACGATAATAGCACTAACCGCCAAGTTATAAGTAAATTATATAATGTAAAGGAGTTTTAACTAGATATTCTAGTTCTTACTAATAAAGCTCTTTAAGTAATAACTTAAAGTCTAATTTATTTATTTTATTTACCTATCAGTCTAGAGGTAAAATGCTATAAATAGTCTTTATTTAACCTTAAAGTTCTAATTAGAATATACTTATAAAAATTAATCCTCTATCTAAAATAATGCCCTTCAGTATACTAAACTATAACTCTATTTCTTTATAAAAAAGCTTAATAAGCAGTAATCTTTATAGAGATAGGTAGGAATTATATAAATTTTATAAACCTATTAACTATTATAAGGATTACATTAACTTACTAGCCTTTAAAGATTACTAATAGTAATTCTATAGTAAAGTCTATAAAAACTTCTTTAAAAAGATAAAAGAGAATTAGTAGACTCTTAAGCTTCCTATAAGGTTAATATCTCTTTAATACAGTCTTTTAGTAAATACTATATATAGCTATATACTATTTTATATTAGTTTTTAGGCCTTCTTAATAAAGCTTTCTTTAAATTAGCTTTTAGGTCCTTTTAGCTCTAAAATAGCCTACTAAAAGATTATTATAATATAGCTATAATATCTTTTATCTTAAGTTAGGTTCTAATAGTATATAAAGCCTCTTTTTTATATAAAGAAAGTTATCTCTTACTATCTATTCTTAAAAGCCTTCTTCCCTATTTACCTAAAACGCTTTAATCTTTTAGCTAAATATTAATTTATCTCTTACTTATACTAACCTAATAACTTTAATTATTAGTTTTAATACCTTATCCTCTAGAGGTTTCTCCTAATATAAAGACTTCTTTACAGTCTTACTAAGAATTACTATAAATAATCCTAATATACTATAAGATTATATATTAATATTAGGTTTCTAGCCTAAATTACCTATATTACTTAACAGTAAAGTTAAGTTAATTTTAATACCTAAAGACTTTTTATCCAGCTTAAATCTATTTAAGGTTTAAGGTAAAATTACCTCCTCTTTAAGTATTTTACTTAACCTCTTTTTATATTATTAACTTCTTATTAATACTTATATTTTAGCTATCTTTTCCTTTAAGGAATTAATTAACTCTAGCTTATAATAACTCTCTCCCTTACCTTCTAAAGGTCTTAAAAGGGCATTAATAGGGTTATTTGCCCCTTTTCTATCCTTAATAATAAAGTTATAAATCATTAAGTGCAGGCACTATCTTACCTAGTTTCTATTTAATTTAATATTTTTTATAAATAACTAGAGATTTTAGTAGTTACTTAAGACCTCTATCTATTTTAGGGACTCTTTAAGGTAATACTGCCAGTACTTAAATAACTCTATAATAGTTATTGTCTTTTAATTTAATATACTATATAACCTTTTCATATTATTAAACTTTTAGAATTAAAATACTATAAGGTAGTAATTTCCTTTATTATTTAGTTAAGATAGTATATTAACTATAATATAGTTTAATATATCTATTTTAATATAGATTTATCTCTTAAGATTAAAATGCCTTAAGACTAAAGCCTTTCTAAACTTAATAATAAGGGCCTAAAATACTTAGGTTTTTTAGTTATTTAGTTTTATAGCTCCTAATTTCTTACCGTTCTAGCTCCTTTTTAGCAGGGCAGTTAGAAAAGCTATAACCTTAAAGTAACTATAAATAAACCTCTAGTAGAAGTTATAAAATCCTAAAAATACTTATACCTTTCTATATATTATTAGCTTAGGCCATTTAGTAATAATATAAATCCTAGCTAGGTCTATCTTTATTCCTTTAGTAATTAAAATAAATTCTAAAAACTTAACCCTATCTTTATAAAAGGAATACTTAAAGGGTTTTATATATAATTTAGCGGCCTTTATCTATTCTAGGATTTATATAAGGTAGTTTATATATTCTTCTTTAGTCTTAAAGAATATTAAAAAATTATTAAGATAAATAATATAGATTATATCTATAAGGCCTTAAAGGGCCTAATAGATATAATGCTAAAATATAGTAAGTATATTAGCTAGTCTAAATAGTATAACTATATACTTAAAATGGCTATATTTAGTTCTAAATGCAGTTTTCTACTTATCTCTCTTTTAAATATAAATCTAGTAGTATATATCCTTAATATTAATTTTAGAAAAATACTTTACTCCTTAAATTTAGTCTATAATCTCTAAAATTAAAAGTAAAGAGTATTAATTCTTAATATTAATTATATTTAGGCCTTAATAATTAATATAGAGGTAAAATCCCCTATCCTTCTTTAATATAAATAGGATAGATAACCTAATAGGGCTTTTTAAAAGGCAAATTTACCTATTTCTTAAATTCTTTTATATATATTTATAAAGTTCTTTTAGTTTAGCCTATAATAGTAGGTAAATAGATCTATAAGGGGGTTTCTTTCTTTTAATTAAGTTAATAGTATAATCTATTTTCTTAAAGTTAGAGACTTCAATTACCTTATTATAGCTAAAGACTTCAATATATGCCTTTAATTTAAAAGGTATTTTTACTATTTAATTAGGCTTTTTTAATATCTTCTCTTAAAATACAGTAAGGTTCCTTAAGAATAGTAATAATAAAGATCCTTATCTTATCTTAAGTCTTCTTTAAGAATTATTAGGGTTAAAGGAGTTCTAGGCTACTGCAATAACCCTTAAATTACTACTTCTTTATTTTAAAATTAGCTATAATTTAGAGATCTTTTAAAGTAGCTATAAAGAGAAGGATAGGTTTATTATAATCCTATTTCTTAATACCTATTAGGCTTTTAGTTATTTCCCTAAACTATCTCTAACAGTCTATTAAGATAAAAGGCATCTTCTATCTCCTTATTATTCTTAATTAGTTATTATTGGCTCTTTATAAGGAAATATCTATATCCCTTAATTATTAGAAGCCTTAAGATCTAGTAAAGGTCTTGCTAATAGTATCGGTTTTTATATAAGAGTTAAAAACTATTCCTTAAAAGCCTTTTAGTCTCTTTTTAGGGTTTTCTTTTAGGTTTAGGTTTACTTATTTAAATAGCTTAACTATATAAATTAGGCACTAGGGTTATATTATTATATATAAAGAGAATCTAACTCTTATTAATATTATTACTTATAGGCTTCTTTAAAGCTTTAATTTATATTATCTAGCTATTTATCTCTTTTATAGAAAGTAATTAGGTATTTAAGTATAATAATATTTTTAGTTTTTACTTCTTTCTTATTATTAAAGAAAGAGCTTTTATAGTATTTAAGATAACTTAATAAGATATTACTACTAGTTTAGTTAAGTTCTTTATTATTAGCGTTAATTAGGGTTATATTTTAAATATTTCTCTTTTAGGTTTTAAAGGAATTCCTAGCAGTCTCTCTAATTTACTGCTTTAACTCTTTTACTTATTACTTAAAAGCAAGCTCTTCTTCTAATTATCAAATTAAAACCTTAAGGGCAGTAATATAGGTTAATAGTATAGCTTACCTAATAGGATAAATTATTATCTAGAATAGTTCTCTCTAGCTAGCTAGAATAGAATTGCTAATAACTCCTAAGGTTATTACTAATAACTTATCTAGATTTAGGCTAGCTATTACAGTTCTTTAGGGATTAACTATTATATTTAAGTAGCTTAGGTAAAAGCTTTAGAATTATTATAGTAGATTAGTAATAGTTAGGTAGGTATAATAGTATTATATAAACTAAAGCTTAAAGAGAGAAGATTCCTTAAAGAGGGGTTTTTTAAAGAGATTATATAGGGTCCTAAAGTTATATAATATAAAAACCAGGCTAACCAGCAATACTAAGATGCCATTATATAAGGATAGCATTTTCTATATCTTATATTATATTTATAGTAATATAATTATTATTTAATTTAGAAATAAAGACTTAAGGAGTATTTATAGCTTAAAGAATAATCTCTTTTATTATTATAGTATTAATTTCTAATATAAAATTAATCTTTAATAAAATCTTAATATTTATAATATTTATAATACCCCTTAATATCCTTATAATTACTATACTAACTATTATTAATAAAGTAAAGGTAATAGCCTTTTATATATTAAAAAAGTATATTTTATTTTCTTTATATTCCTTAATATTTTCTAGCTTTTACTTTTTCTAAAACGTAATATTTTTATTAAAATTATTAATAATTATTATATTAAAAACTATATTTAAGCTAATAAGTATATTAAAGGCTTTTATAATATAGCTATTAAATATAAATGTTTTTCTTTTAAGGACTTCCTTCTATAATACTAAAATAAAATATATCTATTTAATAAATACTATTATTAGTTATATTATAATAATATAATAGCTAATTTAATAAAAAAGCTAAAAGACAGTAAATAAAATATAAAAGTCTTTAAAACTTATATAGTAAAGATATCTATTTATTATTATAATATTAATGCTATAAGGAGCTATTTATTTATTTTTAAGTAATACTCTTAAAGAGGATAATAATATTTTATCTTAAATTTAGGCACTATAAATATATTTTATAAGCCTAATATTTATATTATTTTTTTTAAGATTATTAATATAAAAGGTAAAGGTTACCTATTTAATATAAGGCTTTTTAATTTTATTATTAACTCCTTAAATAAAGATAGGTATCTTTTATTTAATAATATAATTTAAAGTCTAAAGCTATTCTTTAGAGATAATAGGTTTTCTATAATCTATATTAATATAAATAGAAACTATCTCTCTTTTTAGAGAGCTTATTATATTAAATTTAAGATATATATAATTCCTATTAATTTTATAGATCTATAGTTAATAATAAGTATATATTAATATCTTATTTATAGATATAACTATTATTTTATTAACCTAAAGAGTATTTTTAGACTTAAATATTATTATTATTTAAGATATATAATTAGTCTTAAGATATTAATAAAGCCTACTTTAAAGTAGGAAATCCTAATAATAATAATTATAGTATTTAGACTTAATAAATACCTACTTTTTAGCTAATTAAGCTGGTTTAATATAGGTTTTAATAAGGTTATATTTCTAAGGAATAGCTTAAAATAGAAAGGATTGCTAATAGGTATTATAAAATAACTCTTTCTAACTATTAAGATAAAATATATTACTAGTTATATAAGTTAGATATATCTCTTTAGAGGATATAAATTATAATAAGTAAATACTCTTATTAATACTACTAGTATTAGCTTTATTTAGCTTAAATTTATTTTCTTTCTCTATAATAAGATACTTTTATTTTTAATAGACTTTTTTCTTCTTTTTAATATCTTTATATATACAATTATTATCTTATAAATAAGTATATTAATTATAATTACTATTATAATAGTACTTACTATATTTATTATTGCTCTTTTTAGTATTTATATATAACTAAAATAGTCTATCGTTTTAATATTAATTATCTTATTTTAATTAATTATAGTTATTATATTATTATAAGCTAAAGGACTTCTTATAAAAGTATTAATTAAATTAATTTCCTTTATTATAGCTTAAAGAATAGCTAGACTTATATTATTAGTTATTTCTGTCTCCTTAATTCTTAAAGCAATAGAATTATTTAATTATAATATAGTGCTATTTATACTATTTAATGAAGCTTGTTAATAATATATTCTTACTAAAATATATAAAAAATTATTAAATCTTAATATTAAATTTATTAAATAGTATTATAATAATAGTACTATTTTATATATATTTAATCTACTTAATAAAACTGGCCTGTTATTAAGCCTATTAAATAAATATAATTCTATATATAGTAACCTTAAGGATATACTATAAGAAGTAAAGTTTATTTAGAGTATCTATATTTAAATACTTAAATTAGTTAATAAACTTATAATTAAATTAAATAATAAAAAGGTTAAAATGTTAATTATAATTAAAACTATTTAACTTAAATATAAGCTAAGTACTTACTTTATTAAATAGCATTTTAATATAATAGTCTATAAAACTGTATTTATTAAATTGCTTAAATATTGAAAGGTACTTATAAAATATAAAGATATTTATTAAATAGTTTTACTTAAAGAGATAATAATAAGCCTTTAGTTATCTTTATTATTTAGGTTATTAAGATTAAAGATATTAAATATCTTTTTTAAAATCTTATTACTTAAATCTTCTATTAATTAAGTAATATTTACTATTACTTTTTAATATCTTTAAAAAGTACTATTATTATTAAATCTTTTTAATATACTATCTTAAAGAATAGAAATTTATAATATAAAAACTAAAGTAAAAAGTATATTATTTAGTTATTATATTGTAATTAGTTTTATTTAATTTTAATTATTAAATTAATATAATTTATATACTTTAATATATTCTTTTTGCTATTATAGAAGATATTTAAGATAGAAGATATAACCTTAAGGTAATACGATTAATTAATTAGCTATTAATAATTTAGAGAGTTATTAAAATAGCATTTAATATATTATATTTATAATATTTAAGTTTTAAATAGTAAAGATATTAGCTGCCTTAACATAGTAATACTTTTTTATTATGTAATAAAAGTATACTCTTTATACTAGAATTTTTTAGTATTATTTAATCTATTAAATAATACCTTTTTTTACTTTATAAAGATTATAAAGAATTAATTATTATTTATATTATTATAATTACAAAGCTTTAAATCTATCTTTATTATTATTACTAGACTTATTATTATAAATAGATTAAATATTATTATGCCTTTGGGGTTGTTATAATAAAAATAAAAATAGTACTTTATAATATCAATTATCCTTAAAGTTATTAAAATACTCCTTTTATTATTATAATTAAAAGTTTATTACTATATTATATCCTTAGCCTGTAGGGTTATTAAGATTATTACTATAATTACATTGGGCTATTATATTAAAAACCTAACTATAATAGCTTTAGAATTAAGTTAAATATAAAAGTGTATTAAATAATAATTAGGCTAATATATCCTATAGGCCTATTATATTAAAAAGTAAGGTATATAGCCTATAGTAACTAAATAACTATTATTAAGAGATATTTGAAAGGATTATAAGTTAATATAGTAATATAAATATCTATATATTATATTTTAACTTTATTAAGGCTTATAGTAATAAGATAACTTAATACTAATAATATTACTTTTTCTTTGATTAATAATCTATAAGCTATTTTATTATACTTACCTTAAAGAATTCTTAAATATCTCTATAAGTAAGACCTCTCTATAATAAATAGCTAAAAGGCATTTTAATAAGAAACAGTAAATAATAAAGCGATTTTTACTTATTATTTTACCAATTTATATTATTTATAACTTTTAATATATAATTTAAGTGCTATTTTTTAGTTTTATTAGTATTATAGTTATATTAAAGCTACTTTTTAGTAAGTAGTATTAAAATTTAAAGAGATCTACTCATAGAGATTATAGGTATTTATACCTTTAGTAGCTTTAAATTATAGGTATTTATATATTTTTATACTAAAATAAGGAATTACGGTTTAAATCTTAATATAAAATATAAATTTTTATTTTTTTATAATATATAATATAGCTATATAAAGTAAAGATTAAAGATTATATATATATATTTATCACCAGTTTAACCTACTGCTTCTTTACTAATATTACTTTATCTATAGCTCTTAAATATAAGGTCAATTAGTTATATGCCTAGGTATATACATTTAATTAGTAGAGCTAGTTATTATTAACTTTAGGTTAATTTAACTTTTGCCAACTAACTAATATAAAAGTTAACCTAATTCCTTTATAATAGATTCTGACTTTAATAGAACCTTCAGTCTAAGAACCCTACTATTACCCCGCATTTATCTTAAAACTCTATTTACAGATATATATCCCTTTACTTTTATAGTCTTAGACTATAACCGGCCTGTTAACCTTTATATAAGCAAGAGAAAGCTAAGTATATATTTAGCTTTAATAATTATATTCTATAGCCACTCTTTATAGCCAGCTAATAGGCCTAAAAAGGTAGCTAGAAAGGTAGCCTAATTAGTTATTAAGGTCTTACCTTACCTTATAGCTTCTTTTAGGTCCCTTAATTATAATAGCTTTTTAACTAGCTAATTTAAAGATATTACATAAAATAGGATATTTAAATCTATATAACTAATTATATTAATTAAAATATAGTTAAAAATAGCTATTTTAATTAGGCTAAATTAGTTCTTTAATAAAAAGTTCTTTTTAATAGTTATAATTATTATATAAAGCTTATAGTATTTATAGCCTATAGTTTTTATTGATATTAATTTAATTATATTAATAAAGTTATAGTTAATTATATAATAGGCCTAATTAGCTTGCAGGCTATTATATATAAGTATTATAACAATAGCTATAATTAATAGAGAATGTTAAGTTAAGGAATATATTTTATAATAGAATTAGTATAATAATACCTTAATAATAAGGCTAATTAATCTCTTGCTATATAAACTTAAGACTTCTTTAAGTCTATTATAAAAACCCTTTTATTTTTATTAATTAAAAAAAACTATTTTAAATAATAACCTATTTTATTAAATAAATTATATTATTAATATATATTACTGCCTTTAAGATTTAAATTGAATAGCTAAAAAAAAGGCTTACTTTTAAGTAATAAGTAAAAAACTTAGAATAATAAATTAAAAAAATTACTAAAAATCTCTTCAAAACTTAAAAAAAAAACTTAAAATATACCTTTAGTTAGTATTAATAATAAGAAACCTAATTAAAGTAATAGTAATATCCTATAAAGTTATTTTAAATATTATGAAAGCTTTTTCTTTAATACTAAAAAAGAAATAAAAGTTAAAAATATTATTACTTTTAAATACTTAATTACCTTTTATAAAAGAGATAAATAGCTAAATAATATAAAATTTATAATAATATAACCTTAAATACTTATAATAATTATATTTATCTAGACTATTAGCTTTAAGCTTATATAGTGAGGTTTTAATAATCTTTATTTTATATTACTAAAAAACCTATAGTAGTTCCTTTTTTATCTTTAGGCCTCTATTTACTATTATAATTATTACTATTTTAAATCATAAAATTAGCGTTTTAATAAATCTAGTTATTACTTTTATTAATAAAGCTTTTAATACCTTAACTTTAATCTATTCTATTAAACTATATTAAGTCTTAAGTAAATACTTATACCTTTAATTATTTAATATATATTAAGTATTAAAGTAAACCTTAATAAAGGGATTATTTAATATAATATAATAAGTTACTTCCTATAGTCTTTCAACGTAATACTTTTAATAAGTTTTATATAATTTAATTATAGCAGTAATATCTTTCTAAAGGTTTTTTTTAAAAATACCCCTTTTAAATTAAATTAATAGTAATATTATGCCCTTTATAGCTATATCTCCTATAGTACTGCTTAATTACTTCCTTTTAAATTGCTAAATTCTCTTTAATTAATATAAACTGCTTTTATTTTTGATATCTATACTTTTAGAGTTAGTAGTTATAAGTAAAAAACTTTTTACTTTAGCTCTTTAAGGTATAATGCTAAAAGTCTTATTAAACTAATATATAAAAATATATAATATCTTTTATATAAGCCTCCTTAAAGTATATTTAGTATATAACTAAAAGATTAATAATTTCCTATTAATATTGAACCGTAAAGAAAAGGATAAAAAGAAAATATATAAGGAATTATATTACCTTATAAAATAAAAAGAACAGCTAGTTAAATATATAATATCTTTTATATAAGCCTCCTTAAAGTATATTAAATATATAGGTAAAAGGATAATAATTCTTTATTAATACTAAACCTTAAGGAAAAGGATATATCTTTAATTCCTTAGGCTTTTATAGGCTTCTATTTCTGCCTTATTTATAGGTATTTAACCCCCTTTTTAATTTAAGCTTCTCTCTTTTTTCTTCTTTCTTTTATTTTATATAACTTTATTAGCTTATATGCCTTTTATCCTTACTTTTTATTTATAGGCTATACTGTTTTTATTTTATTTTTTTTAACTTTGAAAAATCTTAAAGAAATATTAATAGAATTTATAAATCCCTTCTTATACTTAATTATAAAGTTATAAATTATTAAAAATAAATACTATTATATTTATTTTTTATTTAATTTATTATTCTTTATAAATAATTAAAGATTTTAATAATTACTTAAGAATTTTATTTATCGTAAAGAGCCTTTAAGGTAATATTATTAATACTTAAATAACTCTATAATTACTATTATCTTTTAATTAAAAATCCTACATTTCTTTTTAAAGGTAAATAAGATATTCTTAGGTATTAAAGATAGTTTAACTTTATTATTAAGTAATATAGATATTATAGGCTAGAAGTTTAATTTAAATATATAATCTTAAGAAATATTAAGATTATTTATAGTAATTTTTAATAAAACTATAAATTAATCTTTATATAAAAAAAAGACCTTTAAAGAATAATGTATTAGGCTACCTTATTAAGGCAATATTAATTAAGAAATAGCTTTACTTTTAGTAATAATAAAAAAGTAAGAGTTAAAAGTATTATTACCTTTAAATATTTAATTATCTTTTAAAAATAAATTAAATAATTAAATAATATAAATTAAAGCTTTAAAACTATTTAAAAATAATATTATATTAACAAAAGTTATATCTTATTTACCTATGATAATATAATATTAAATATTAGGTTTATATAATTAGGCTATTTAAATAAATAAATAAAAGAGAAAATTCTTTTTTAAAAAGAAATTAAAAAGTATTTAAAAAATATTTTTTTATTTTTATGAAAAATAAAAAGAATTAGTAAGTATTTATAGTTATATAATTAAAAAGTATTAAATAATAATTTAATTAATCCCTTTAAGACTTCTATAAGTATTTTATTTCTATTAAAGATTATCTTTTTATAAGCTTAATATAGCTATAAGAATTTATTAATATTATATTAAACTTTTATTTATACTTTAAGATATTATAGCCTTTTAAAGAAATATTAATTTCCTTAACATTAAAGAAAAACTTATTTAATTAATATAATTACTTTAAAATACTTAAAATTAAAAGAATAAATATATAGAAAACCTATTAAATTCTTTATTATTAAGAAAAAAAACTTATTAACTTTAAAAACTGCTTAAACTATATTTATATTAATAAGCTTAAAAAAGTAACTTAAATTACTTTTTTATTATTAACTTAAAAGAAAAGAAAAAGGACTTAAGTTCTATAGAATATTATAATTATTATAAAAAAGGTTATTATTTAAGAAATTGCCTTAAATCTAAAAGAATAAACTAAATAAAAAGATTAAAAAATTAAATATAATTAAAGATATAGGTTAATCTTTAATTAATATCCTTTTTTTTCTTCCTTATTATTAGCCTAATAAGGCTATTGAGCTATTAACTTTCTATATAAAGGCTTAAATAATAAGGCCCCTATAGTAGGCCTATATCTTTAAGGTTAAAATTATATAAGGTTTATCTGCCTTAATGGCGCAATTGCTGCCTTAATTAAGCAGTATTAATACTGCCTCTTAGCAGCTATATTAGCCTTCTTCCTTTACTATACCTAAAAGATCTTAAATTGACCTTTTTACCTTAATAAAGGTTAGTATCAATAGAAAGTACTAGTCTAAGTCTATTATAAAGTACATTCCCTAACCTAACTTTCTCTATTAATTACAGTTATTAATATTAATTATAGCCACTAATGTAATACCTAGAAATAGCCTATAGCTATATAATTATAACTATTATATAACTGGCTATAACCTTAATATAGCTATTAGGCCTACTTTAAGTATAGTTAATAAAGATAAACTAAAAGAGCTTTATATAATAGTAGCTACTATTAAACAGAACTTCTTATTAAATATTTAAAAAGAAATATATAAAGACTTTTAAATTTAATATTTTTATATAATATATTTATAATTTTAATAACTTTATTATATTAAGTTAACCTAAAGTCTATAATAATTAAATCTATTAATATATATATATTAAGGTATATAATTAATGACCTTTATATTTAAGAATAAATAAAGTAATATTAATAGAAAAGTAATAATTTAAATCAACGTTAAAAAAGCTATAACCCTGAAGTAATTATAGATAAACCTTTAATAAAAATTATAAAATCTTAAAAATATTTATATTTCTTTATATATTATTAGTTTAAACTATTTAATAATAATTTAAATTTTAATTAGGTTTATTCTTATTTTTTTAATAATTATAATAAATCTTAAAAATTTAATTTAATTTTAATAGAAAAATATTTAAAAGGTTCTATATATAATTTAATAGCCTTTATTTATTTTAAAATTTATATAAAGTAATTTATATATTTTTCTTTAATTTTAAAAAATATTAAAATATTATTAAAATAAATAATATTAATTATTCTTATAAAGCCTTAAAGGGCCTAATAGATATAATATTAGAATATAGTAAATATATTAATTAATCTAAATAATATTAACTTAATATAGCAATTAAGCCTGCTTTAAATATAGTTAATAAAAATAAATTAAAAGAGATTTATAAAATAATAATTACTATTAAATAGAACTTTTTATTAAAGTATTAACTTTAGTTTAACTTACTGTTTCTTTATTTATATTACTTTATTTATTCTTAAATATAAACTTAATTAGTTATATACCTTAATATATATATTTAATTAATAGATTTATTATTAACTTTAGGTTAAATTAGCTTTTACTAACTAACCTATATAAAAGTTAACCTAATTCCTTTAAACCTTTAAACCCTATTATTACCTTATATTTATTTTAGCTTTACTTTTATAGTCTTAAATTATAACTAGCCTATTAACCTTTATATAAGCAGGAGAAAGTTAAGTATATATTTAGCCTTAATAATTATATTTTCTAGCTACTCTTTATAGCTAGCTAAATTTAGGCCTAAAAAGGCAGTTAAAAAAGTAATAATATTAAAGTTATTATAGAGGTTATTAATAAGATTTAAATATATATTACTAAATTTATATCTAAAAGGGAGATAAATAGAAAACTGCATTTAAAACTAGATATAGTTATTTTAAGTATATAGTTATACTATTTAAACTGGCTAATATACTTACTATATTTTAATATTATATCTATTAGGCCTTTTAAGGCCTTATAAATATAGTTTATATTATTTATTATTAAGTTATTATTATAATTATCTCCTGTTACGACCCAACGCAGTCTTGCGCACGTGCGCATGCACCCCACTATTTCTCGCCCAATCAGGAGCCACCTAACCTGTATCAGTCGAACGCACGCCATTCGACTCGCATGACGAACAGACACGAACAGAGTCGAACCGACCTCGTTCGACTCACATACACCTCAGTATATAAACACGTTCATTTAGCATTAGATAGAACTTAGCTCACCAGCTATCAATAAGACTTCTTTACATCAATAAGCCTAAGACGCATTACTTGATCATCAAGAGACGTGACACCCAAGCCAAGCTCAGTATACACGCCCTACGTTTCTGCAAACATAAACCTAGTACGGACTAGTTTCCCTGTTTGAAACCACAACCGTCACATCTCCCTCTTTTTAGGTAGCTATCTTTAGTTAAGTATAATTATAATAGAGTTATAAACTTATTAATATCTCTTTATTTTATAGATACTTTTATTAGCTTTTTATAGTAAAGTTAAATGTTATAGTAATAAAAGGTTATTTTTATAGCATTTTATTTATATAAACTATTAAACTATTCTGTATAGCCTTATTAAGATACCCTTAAATATATATATATTAAGCCTATAAATTATAGGTTTTATACTTAAAGGAAAATAATAAAAAATACATAGCCTTTAGGCTATTATTAATACTTTTTATTATTTTATATATTTAAGTCTTATTATTAATCTTTATAATAACTTTAATATTATTACTTAAATTTGATCTCTTTTCTTTCTTTAATATACTTGTAGTTATAGCTAAAAAGCCAGTCTATAATACTTATTAAACTTTTTTATAGCCTAAAATATTTATAACTTTTTAGCTATTACTTACTATAAGAAAATTAAAATATAAATATAAAAATAAATGAAGAATACCTTATAGGCCTTAATTAAGGCCTAATATAATAATCTCTTTAAGAATTAATAGCCTATAGTATAATGGCTATCCTTAATAATATATAAGTTTAATCGAAATAGATTTATATAAACTTTTAAAATAACCTTAATGCCTTAAAGAACTCTTTTTATATATTAATAGATTCTGGCCTAGATTTAAATTAGACCTTTAAGTTATATAGCTTTATAGAGGCTTATGTAAAGCCTAAGCCCGTAATAGTATTAATTAATTATATTTTAGTTAATTATAGCTACCTTTAAAATATTTATAATAAATATATTAAAGCTTTAATAAAGACTATACTTTATAAAGCTAAAGCTAAAAGTAAAAGTAAAGTTAATTAATTATTAATAATTAACTATAATTAACTATAATTAGTAAAATAGATAATTAATTATTTAGCTTAATTATTTTTAAATATAAGCTTTTATATTATATAATTTAAAGCTTTTACTATAAAGGTGGCTTAATAGAGAGGTATAAAGGCTAAATATCTTATTTTAATAGATATATATTTTAATATATCAAATATTAAATATAGCTTTTAGATCTTTAATGTTATTATATTTTTAGATATAGTTACTATTAATCTATAAGTAGGCTTTTATATTATAGGTAGTATCCAAAGTTTATACATAAAAAATTACTTAAAGAATTCTCTTAACGTTAAGTATATAAAATAAAAGATTTTATATAGAAAAGAGAGTTTATATTTAAAAGTTAAAGCCATCCAAGTCCCTGAACATATGCTTCCAGCTGATGGCGTCGACCACCCCAGAAGGGACGTGTGCCACGAAGGCTATCAGAGTAACGTACGATAGAGTTAAGAAGGGTCTTGGCCTCTGGAGTATCTGAGTCAAAAGCGGCACGTAGTTGTGCGATATCGATCTCAGCGCGAGTTCCATCTTTCTTGACGTAGAATGAACTGCGTTGATTGACTTGCTGCCTCATCAAGGTGTTAAGGCAACATATGGAAAGCGAGGATGCCTAGCGAAACGCCCATCGTGGAACTTCATCAGACGTTCAATATAGTCAGAGTATGTAACGCTTCGCTGTCGCGGTTCGATGAAGTCACCTTCGCCTGTAGGAAATAGTGTAGGAAAGGCCAACGACAGCAGAGCCTGAGAACGATTGAACTCATTGAGAGGTGTGCTCCGAATATGAGGCATCTCCAGCTGCGGTTCGTGACCAGGCGCTGACTCAAGAGGCAAGTCGGTTGTCTGATGCCCACCTCGGAGAGCAAGTAGGTAAGATCACGCTCCTGAGCGATGAAGTTGGGTACAGCTGCAGCTTCCCACAGGTTGGGATCTCCTAATACTTCATCTATATCATCCTGAAGGAATTCTTCAATCTCAACTAGGTCAATAAGCTCAGTAATGAGCTGATCGGTGACATCGCCATCCTGTGGTAAGTGATTGAGATGCTCTTCATCGATGACAATCTCGCGATAGCCTGGATGATTGGCACGTAGGAACTCGAGCCACTGGCGGATGTGGCCTTGGCGAACTCGGAATTGTCCTCGGAATTGGCGGATCATGTGCGGCTGGGCGGTTTGGTTTCGAGGACGAAGCACAATAACATCAAGCTCTCTTGGTAATAATGGAAGTTGGCGATAGACCTGACCGACGTCCTTGAGAAAGTTGACGACATGACCTTTGTACTTGTACTGTTGTCCACGGTATGCCACAACCTGAACATGAACGTGAACCCGAGAGATAAGCATTTCCTCGACTTGAGTCAGCTCTGGCAACTCAAGAGGAATGTCGCCGGGATCAAGATTGTTATCCCGAGACCAGAAGTATGGTTCGCCTTCTTCTTGTCGTTGGTTACGAGTAGCACGACCGCGAGGAATCACATCACGATAGTGACAGGAATGGCAGATGCCATTTTGCATTCTCTGGTTGAGCCAGCGGGTTCTGCATCGTGGACAATACTCCATATCTGCTTGCCAGTTGGCAATGTGCTGTTGATCTTGATCAGACAGACATGGTGCATCCAGATCGTTGCTAACAAACGGCGGATCAGGTACAGGAGCATTAGCCTGCGGCGGGACTGATGATTGCATGGTCCTCTGGCGATGTGGTCGAATATCCATCAGGACGGGGTGCTACCATAAAAAACTAATTTTTAAATACAGGGATATTAGTTAATTAGTAAATATACGGAGTACCTATTTTATGTTACAAGGTTGTCAATTAGGCCTGAAGACTTAACATCCTGTATCTAGATAATATCTCCAAGTTGGTAAGAACGTGGGGGTGGCAGCCTAAATTGTAGTCGTAATGTCGAGATGGCATGGTGGAGGCCGTTTTGCCAATTCACCGTTTTCACCGGTCAGAGTGCCGGCCGCGTGCTTGCTAGAGGTTGGGGAGTACCTGGGGCTGAGTGGTACTTCGAGACCGCCCGACCCAACCCATCCGGGCTTGCCTAAACGGGCCATTCCATCATGGCCAAGACCTTTGTCGCCTCCTAGTCCTGGAAAGGTATAGCTGCATGGATGCCGCCGACAAATGCGTCTTTTTGGTCTTTTGGTCGGGGCACGTACGCGGTAGTACTCTGTACATACTCAGAAAATACTTTAGTATGGGGGCCAAATAAAAGCATACCATTCATGTGCTTGAACCAACAACACTTTGAGACAAAGTGCATACCAACGACGAGGAGTCTGTTGCGGAGATGGATCTCTTGTTTCTTACGCGGGAAGCGTTTGACATCGTAGGGGCACGCAAATGGGAGTTTGCACGATCACTAATACGCGGTGGCAGAGCGAAACCAGCTCCCTAGACTACGAAAACACTGTCTCCCGACCCAGATGAAGAACTCGATAAGCACAGCAGAATGGTGCCGATAATGCAGTGAGAGGACAAAAGAGGAACGACGACGCGCCGAGCAAGCCGAGAGAGAACGGCAAGAGGAGCGACGACGCGCCGATGCATCGGAAGAAGCGGTACGACCCACGACAATTGAAGAATACATGACCGCTTCCCATACGTCCGTCTTCTCTAAATTCACCATCGAAACAGATCCGAAACTGTCCTCAAGGGGCTCCATCACCAACCCTCGGAACAAATGGTGCCCCAAAAGCCTACAGCCTTGGGACGAGTTTATCAACGAACAAAGGCTCACCTTTGGCAGACTGAACGATTCATTCCCGATCGATAGCCGTGTTTTCGAGAACCGTGCTTTCTTGGCCGGGCTGGGCGATAGAGTCTCCCAACGGCGGATCGCAGACGAAAAGTCGCTCGAGTACTTCTTACATAACAGTGTTGAGGATCCCGTTAGGGTCATCATACGCAAACTCGGAGAGGTTGAGCAGGTTACGGCAGTCTTCGAAATTGGAGATGGCATTGTATTTGAGAATCACCCCCATGCTCTTGGCGACACTGCCGAGGAGGTGGTTGAAAGAGAGAGCCCAGCAACGCCTCGGACGCCGGATCATGGACGAGATCTCAACCAACTACGACCAGATCAGATATGTGTCACCCGATCTAGCAACGAACCATCTGCACCAAACACGATGGTATATATTTCCGAATACAAGTCACCCTGTAAATTGACTGCTCAACATCTGCGGATCGGTCTCCGCAAGATGGATATTTACAAGGAAGTGGTGAATCGCAAGACCATCCCGACACCTAAGGACCCGGACGCGCTGTTTCGATACCATGCAGAGAGACTGACTGCGTCTGCCATCACGCAGACGTATCACTATATGATTGAGAGCGGTCTTGAATACGGCAACCTGACCATCGGTGAAGCTACCGTCTTCCTAAAGATTGACTGGAATGAGCCTGAAACTCTTCTTTATCATCTAGCTGAACCCAAATACGAAGTGTCTGCGCATCCAGATAACTCTCACATGTGGACGGCTGTCGGCCAATACCTGGCCTTCACACTGATGGCACTTGGTTCACCTGGAGAGCAACACGAACATGGACAGGAGGAACGTCGAAGGGTAATGAACAACCTGAAGACATGGGCAGAAGATTTCGAGACAACATTACGCTCGATCCCTGAAAACGAACGATCGGCATCATCGGAGCATTCACCCGATTACCAACCAACCACTTACAACGGAGTCGAGCGATCGCCGTACCTCTTGTGCAGAAGAAGACGGCGAGCTTCTGAGCCGCAAATCGACGAGATATTATCGAGAAGGGACGATAGGCGAGAACCCTCCGATGATGAATCGACTAGGCCGCCGGATACTCCAACTCCAGCGGGACGGAGTACAGGACAAGCGAGTCGGCGGAGCCAGCGACTGGCAAGCCGGCCCCGTGGAGATAGTCACCAACAAGGCCGCCAGTATTGTACTCAAAAATGCCTTCTCGGTCTGGTACGGGGAGATTGTCTTGATCCTAAATGTCCGAATATTGCTCTCCATTGCAGTAACCGCCCTACACAAACATGTCATCCCGTCAGTCATAGCAAATGGCTTGCGCTTCTCCAGGAACAGCTAGAGCGATCGCTAGACGAAGGAATCACGCGACTGAGACAAGGTGGCAGTCGCGGCGTTCTTTTTAAAGTTACTCTACTCGCCTATGGCTACACATTCATTAGCAAGGGCACGGTGCGGGCTTTTGTAAGCGACCTGACACATGAGGCTGCGGTATATGACCGCCTGAGCCCACTTCAAGGCCGCAACGTGCCTGTGTTTCTAGGCGCAATAGACCTTCGATCGATAAACAAGATCTACTACTACTTCCACCGAGTATATGTGGTGCATATGGCATTACTGTCCTGGGGCGGAGACGGTCTCATCGACGCATGGGAGTCTAGCGACGCACCAAAGAATCTCGAGAACATGGCCGTCGCATCATTACGAGCCATGCATCAAAAGGGAGTGATTCATAGGGATGGTCGGTTAGAAAACATGCTTTTTAATCGGGAAGTCAATAGCGTTATGATGATTGATTTTGAGATGGCATCACTCGTGGAGCCACCCAGACTTCCATTGGCTCAATTAGTGCCAAATAAACGCAAACAGAGGTCAGAAGAAAGAGAACGCAAGAATGCGTGCGTTGCGCGTCGAGCCAGCAGGGGATTCTCAGAGGATATCCTTAATGTGAGCGTGGTGTTCCAGGATTTGGCATCGCCGTACGGGATCGCGAAGTAGCTAAATCATTACAATTTTTTGCAAATGTCTTGTGAAACGCGTGACTTCTGAAAACTCTTTGGCCTTCATAAGGGGGAGTTGAGTGATTCTTGCGGGTTCTTAAAGTCGTGTGGAAGCGGCCCTTTTCGTAGGGTTGGTTTAATGCGGAGAAGAAGCAAGGCATTCTACAGTAAATAAGAATTTAGCACCAGGTCCTCAAAGGACTAGCTGTGGAATGCGGTTTGCGAGTCCTCTACAGGGAGAAATAAATGGGCACCAAATGTGCCGCGTGTCCTGACAGTTTTGGAAATCAGGCTGCGCTGCAGCAGCTATTTGACAAATTGCAAGGTGGCCAATTAACCCAACAGGCGCCGAGTCTATGCAGTGGCTCAGAACTGACGTAATGAGTTCTGGTGCGAGGTGCGATGCGCGTTGAGGTAATACTGTCATGGTATCACATCACGCTGCTGTCCTCCAAATGAAAAGGCATCTGCGTCACACAGACCGCGAAAAGCTGAGTCTTATTCTCGGTCAACTATTGATTTTCAACCTACATCGGACATCTGATTGCAGGAGGCTCTCTAATGGCTACTTGGAGAACAGGGTTATGAATGTAAATATGAGAAGTTGGAAACGGTCTGAAGTCAAGAAATTGACTTGGTAGATAATGTTGATTTGGGCCCTGAGGCTGAAAACTATAGGCCTACTCTTTTGTTTCGACGTTGGTTCGATATGGACGAATTTCGCAGCCTCCTGTCCTGCCCTTCCACCACCACCACCACCATAAGCTTCTCCTCCGCCTCATTAGCATACGACACTAAAACTCCTACATCTCGACGATCTACACCTTATGAAGTCTGCAAGACGGACTATAATGGCCCTCACACCTCTGTCTCTTATCCGGGGGCAGAGTTGACCCCTCCCTCATCAGCAATGGGCCCCGTCAAGCCTGAACCTGAGCACAACTCAATCTTGGACTCTCTCCCTAACACTCCCATGAAGCGAGAGCAACCCGGCTTCGAGTACGAGCACAAGATGGACATGAACATGGCACGTCGCGGATCAATAGGCTTGTCAATACCATCAAACTCTTTTGGCATGTACTCGTACTCTCCTGATGCTTCAATGGGCCCCGCCTCCCTGATGACGACACCACCTCAGAGCATCTCTGGCTCTGAGGCTGCCTAGATAGCAGCTTGGTCGGCGCCCACGGCGGTTCCTATCAAGGACCTCAAAGTCGTTGTTGTACCTTCTTGTGGCTTGCTTGAAGCGATCAGAGCACCAACAGACTCAACAGTCGATATATGGGGGAGTAAATGGAGGCGGTGGTTATTCAGCTCAGGCTCATATTGTGATCTGACCGCAACTTCTCCCATTCGACTTCTTTATCAGTCGGCCTTGCCTTCGCCGTATTAGAGAAGTCGTTCTTTTCTGACCAAGTCGGTCTTTTCGAGCTTCATTCCTGTTTAGATACCGATCCCTGCTATGCCTTGTAGTAAATATCGCAAGGCCGCGCTGTTCAGAAGATTGCTCAGCTTGAAAGGGACATAGCCTCGGGGTACAGCTTGAAGGCCCCAATGTTCTCACACACCGGGACCAAGAGCGCTTATACGGTCTGCTAACACAAAAAGTATCGAACACTGGAAGCAGTTCAAGTGTAACATCGAGTCTGACTGTCGCCATGATGTAATGAGGAGAGAGAATAGTCAACATAAATCAGCGAGAACGGTGAAATGGAGGGCAGGAAGGAATCTGAGAAGCACGGAAACCTACGCTTTCTGACATCGCTGGATATATGTGCTGCGTGTGCTACGCATTAAGCGCCTAGCCAGGCAGTCAAAACGACACAGCCACCAATTTCAACTGTTCCATAGACAAGGCTATCCAAATGCGCATCTGAAACCCTGAGAGTTTGAAAGTGGGACCCTTTACAGTAGGTCGGTGGACTTCCCGTTCCCTTTAGCCTATCGGGTAGGTTTCCCCGTACGCGCGATGCGGCTTTGGCGCGCGCAAGAACCAGCTGTGCTCTTCCGGCGCAGCCTTGTATTAGTCTCTCGTCGTTAGCAAGGATTATTGACCAGACTCTTGTTGTACACGAAATCAGCCATGTCGTGGTTCTATAGGAGATGCCAGATAGATATGTTGACGTGGAATCAATGCCGATGTGTCTTTACGCACGATTCTGGCTATGTGTTCAGCATTGCCACAGCGATCGTTCTTGGCATCAAACGCAATATATCTAATCAAGAAGCCATTTTCCTACCAAGGCTCTTGAGATCGGCGGTGCAGCGCCCGTGCACCCGGGCCTAAGATGAGGTCTTATCAGCGATGAAAACGATACCGATCTTCCAAGAAAAAGACGCGAGACGAGGTGAGACGATGAACTGGAGCGGGTTGGGCAATAATCGAAAGTATTTGGTAGAATAAGGCTTGTCCATTGCTTTGGAATCGTCCATTTGTTACAGATCGACCTCCTCTCGACATCCTTCTCAACACTGCAGACGTCTACAGCTTGCCGTTATCCTCGAGGCCAGTAACAGAACTTCCACCTTGCAAAGCCTAAAGCCGAGCAGCCGCAACACGAAAGGGCCTTTTTGGAATTGGTGGACCTGAATCCAATTGATGAAGATTATGGTGTTGCGGCTGAAAGCGGGGTGACGAGATCCCGGTCCCATGACTTAGAGTTATGCGGTAAACGACGTAGACCAATCAACGGCGCTGGAAAAATATGAAACGGGATCCGATAAGCCACTAGACTACATATTACCATGCGTCCATTTCGCGATGACTTCTCTTCTTCACTACCTTTGATAAGCCGAGTGATAATGCCTTCTCTTGAAAAATTACCACGCGAAGTTCTGTGCGAGGTATGATGTTACCTCTGGATTTCCTTCGAGCCTACTGACAAGACGCAGATCCTGAAGCACTTGCACGATGGCTTCAAAAGACATCGTTTTGGTGGATATGACCAGCCCGTGGGTGAGCATGAGTTGAAGGAGTTGAAACGACGGGAGTATCTAATTTCTATGCGTGCTGTAAACCGTCTGCTCTGCGGATTAGCCACCCCTGTACTCTTTTAATACGTTGTTATCTTCTCCGGCAACCAAGTGAACGAACACAGTGGACCTGGTCCGCCCCTGACACTGGCGCAACCCGACTGGGAAAGCTATCAGTGGATCCTGTGCTACGAAAACTAGTCCGCCGTCTAGAATTCTGCGTCAAACGAGAGAGAGTCTGTCGGTTTCCCCACCGAGAGACCAAGGAGAAAGACAGATGCCTGCGATATCTTGCGCGAATATCTACAGAGATTCAGATTGCATTACCGAGATTTCCTAACCTTGAGGTCCTGAAGCTTGACTTGGAAAGCATACCCTATAATTTCGCCATTGAAACTGACGGCGGCCACAATCATGTTGTGTGTTAGCGTCCTTTAGCCAGCACGTTTGTCAAAAGCCTTAATTTCGACCCCAGTGAGGTCTGCGTTGACTGCTAGATATCTTCACAGTATGATGAGAAAATGGAGCCATATGGATCCATTTGATGCAGCTATATGGTAGCCTGGAAATATTGCCACAAGATCACTCATACCATATTGTCTGGTACACCGAGTCCTTTCGATACCCGACGCTCCTTCCCTCCTCATACCCTCGGGTGTGCTATTGCAGGTACTCCAGCCACTTTCAATACCTAGCCAGTAACGTCAGCCATCGGTCCATAAACCGTATGGATGAAGGGTAAATAAATCCCACAGGATCACTTACAAGGTTACCTTCGGTACGCAATGGCTAACAAGCTAGGCACAGTACCTCCTCTTCCGCTTCGAGGACCTTTGTAACAAGGTGTTCCCACCAAGGGTACCTCTTACCGATATCCTTGGAGAGAGTAGTTGGATCTCGCGGGATTTGTACTTCTTTGTCAATCCACCCCCAGATGCGTAAAAGTGCGTCGTACAAGGGGGGGACGCTCTGAGGTGACAGATAATTAGCCCCTAATTCTGCAGGGGACTCTGTGATCTGGAGCCTTCACTTTGCAGCTGCTCATAGACTATTTGATTCAATTCATCGAGGTTTCTGTCCATCCGCAAGTCCGGCGCCACTTCGGGACTGCCAAGCTTGTTATTAATCTGTTGTGTTCTTGTGAGGATGGTCTGTAGTGAGGTATCATTAAGAAGTGCTTTCATGATGATTAGCGACAGATAATAGAATAAAATGTAAGACAGTCGTTTGGACCTCCGACCAGTATGCAGAGCGATGCAAATCACACAGAAGAACAATACCAGTACTTATAGCCAATTTTCCTCGATTTCTCCTTTCGAGCCTCTTGCTCTACGATTAGAATTTCTTGATAACGCTGCTTTAGCTGTACTGTCTTACCTTTATCATACCTTCTAATCTTCATCTCCAAGGGAGATAGCCTTTAGCAAAGCTTTGATGATGATGATCGCTTGGCAGTCAACTGTAAATAGTCTTTTAATAGCGTTATTACAGTGGGCTATCATGTGAACAGACGATTTGTTTGTCCGTGTCATTGACGCTTTTTACTTGAATATCAAGAAACAAAGGTATGTAACAGATTCAAGTCTCTGGAGGCAAGAATATTTCCCTAGCACAAGCTGCTGTGTCCTGAAGTAGTCACTCTTCAGTACCAACAGCGAAGGCGATACTGACGGGGAGTCAAAAAGTCAGAAATGGCGTGTGTAAGTTGGCTGCACAATGCCGGCGATCCAACGAGATCGACAGATACAAAGTGGACCTCTTAGGAAACCGCAGTAGATTTTGCCAAAGTTAAAACAAGTTGGTTATGTTGCTAGTTCTAAGTCATATAACTGGCTACTTTATAGCACTGTGAGCTCTCGACCCTGTAGACCATCCGGCATATATCGTAGTGCCATCGCTATTGCTTTCAGCTCGGCTGTGTATGGGTTCTGGTCGTCTCGCGACCCGATCGTGATTGAGTACCTGGCCACTATCTTGTCTGTTTGATCAGACGATCTTTGGACTACCATGCCACCCTTACCCACTAAGCCTTCTCTGCTAAAAGCGCTGGTCGCTATGGCAGTATCGTTGACCTTCTTCGCCGTTGTTAGCGCCGCTTCGCGGTCGGCCTCGTAGATGAACGACACATAATTGTGCCATGGCGGTAACGCATATGCCTCAATCATTTTCATCCGCTCCATCCCGCTTCCTTCATGTGCAAGCGCCAGCTTCTTCAGCGGCGACATGTATCTTCGATTCGTTGACACCTTGAGGGCTACGGACGGATGCATCTTTGGTAGCGTCTTGATGTTGACGTACATCCGCATGCCTACTTGGGCGTGCCGCTCGCATACCGTCGATATGCTTGCTTCTACTTCCGCCACTACTATCGAGACCGTCCGGAAAGCGACCGTGATGGCTCGCGCTCATCTTCTGAGCCCTGTTGAACCACCTCAGCTCTCTCTCGCCTCGTGCATGCGACTAAACGACCAAAGCGTAGTCCATCGTCCCAGGAACAGTGGCTGTAAAAAGCTGTCTAGCCGTACGTGCGGATTCCATTTTCAACCTTTTCAGACACATGGCCGCTGTGAGACCTCTGGTAACTGCTTCAGCCATGTGCTTCTTGAACCTCAGTCTCGCATCCGTGATGACGCCCAAGATCTTGGCTTTCAGTTTCGGCTTGATCACGTCTCCCTTGATCGTGAACGGTATACGACTGGTACGGTCGACGATACGGGTAAAGTGCACGATGACCGTCTTGTCGCACTCAAATGTCTCCCATACCAGTGCACGATCGATGATGGCCTAAATACCTTCTCTGTTGTCTTCCGCCGTCGGACCTGTGACCCAGGCTGAGTAGTCGTCGACAAAAGCAATTGTCTCCGCTTGAGTCTGTCTTACTTTGCACTAGGTCTGCATTGAATAAAGGAACATTATTGGCGATAGTTGTGATTCTTGCGGGTGATCAGCATGTGGCAGATCTCGTAGCGCGGAGGTGTACCCGTTCACCATAATGGTAGCCGTGCGGTTCGAGCAGAAAGCGTCGATCCACACAGCTCCGTGGGTATACCCCGTGCCTCGAGTCTCTGTAGCAGCCTGTTCTTGAACACCACGTTGTAGACTCTTTTGACGTCGAAACCGACCATACGAACCACTTTTTGGTCGCGCCACGCTTTGTAAACCTGTTCCTGGAAGAGCAACAGAGCCTGCTCCGCTTACCGTCGCTCCCTCGCCCCAAAGTGATTAGTGGGTAAGAGTGTGTACGTCTCGACAGCATGCGATATACGGTCCGCCACTACACCTTCGAGAATCTTGCCCAGCGTCGATAGAAGCGAGATCGGTCTCCACGCCTTGGCTATCTTATAGTCGCCCTTGTTCGGTTTCCTGAGTGGGATGATCTTGGCCGTCCTCCACTAACGAAGTGGTTGTCCCGTGTTCAATGATGTGTGAAACAGGTACAATACCCGCTCCTTCACCACCAGCCAGAGCTGCTTCCGCATCATCGTCGCAAGTCCGTCTTAATCAGGCGCCTTCCAAGCCTTGGCCTACATCACCTCTTGGTCCAACTCCTTCATCGTAAGGTTCGGCGTGGCCACTTCTCTGCGCCGCGGTCGCGGACCTTCGTCTTCTATGCATATCGGTAGCAGTGGGAAGAAGACATGAAGCACTCCCTCCGTCTGTTCGACTTTGTCCTTCATCATTGTTTCATTAGTTCTTTTTAGTAGAGGCACCTTATCACCATACGCCTCTTATCAGGTTTGAGGGACTTAGCAGTTTGCCAGATATTGGACCCATCGACGAGAAAGTCATCTCGGTGCGCCTTCTTATGTCTTTTGATCGCATTGCGATGCTCTTTGGCTGCTTTTTTGGCTCGATCTTCCAGACTGTTGATCCGCTGGCCGGCCCGACGCCGGGCACTTGCCAGGTCTCTCAAGAACGTGTACGTCCTACGAAGCATGGCGCGGTCAATGGTCCACCATCTCTTAGCAAACGGTGATGGCTTTGCAAGCGGGACCAGTTCATGAATCGCAGGGAGAACAATTCCCATAAGCCTTTTCGTTTGGGTCTAGACGTCGCCATCCCATGGAAGTGGAGAGAGCTTTCCTTCGTCCTCTCCCTGATTACGTTCCAGGGCACATGTTTGAACAACAATCTTGGTTCCGTTGTCCTCTCGGGCGTCGCGAGATCAAACTCCATCTGGATGGTCCTATGATCTAATCCATGCTCGAGCGGATGTAAACCGCAGTGGACCAAACCGTCTGCTAGCTCAGCTGATGCGAGCGTCAAGCAATTATAATCTCACTGCCTGATCCTTCCCATGTCTTCGCGCCTCATGGAAGGATACTGAGCGGGCCATGCTCGTCCATGGGATAAATAATCAGCCCTGCCTCACTCTGTCTCCTGCCTGTCACGTTATCGCCTCCCCAGAGCTGATCGTGCCAGTTGAAGTCGCGGGCAAGAATGATGTCCATTCTCTTCCCCGTGCTGCTACGAAAGCTCATAATGGTCGCATATAGGTGTCTCATAGCGGTGCGCAAAGCTTCTTCACCTTTACCCGCATACACCGTTACCACCAAGATTTCTCAGCAGGGCCACCGAAGTTTTGTCCCCGTGAGATCGACCGAGGGTATCGGCACCTGTTCCACCTCTAGGAAGCTACGAATCCAGAGAATGCTCCAGATCGGCCACTGTACCTCGTGCCTCTTCATAGGTATATACTTGATCCAGTTTCTGTAGCTATTTGACATCATCACTGCCAATCTCTAACATAAAGAGCGTATAGTTCGGCGACTGCCAGCACAGCATAGTCCTGCAAGTCTGTTTGGTTCATCATGCTATGTTACACCGCATTGCTTTTATGTACATTAAGCTGGAGGATTCGTAGGTTAGTGCCCATCAGTAGTATGTAGTTTATCGTACCCAATAGTTTTGACTGAACGACTCGTGCAGTCCTCCACACAGGACGCACTTTGGCTCAAGGGTAGAGCAGTCTCAATAGCGATTACCCATTTCCGTATACTTGCCGCATCGTTGTGTCTTGCTGCAAGCAAAGGCCTTATGGCCAGTCTCCCAGCCGTTATAGCATTGGGCGGGCCTTGGCGTCGCTCAAAAATGTTGATGCTGGCCGACTCTCCAGCTAAGTGAAAGTATCTGTCTTCAAGCAATCATCGCGCATAACCCGGCTTGGATCACCATCAAGTCACACACCTTCCCGTTCTCCTTATTGCTAAGCAAGTGCAATCTTTGCTGGCATTGCCCCGTTCTCTTTTCCCAATACTCCGGTTGCACTTGACAGAATGTTACCAGATGAATCTGGAACTCATGTCCCATTGGCACCGTTGATCTTGGCCGGGTATAGCTGGTCTCGGAGCACCCTTGCGCCCTCCACCGTCGTCCTCTCTGCCACCTCTTTGGCGCCTTCGTCTCAAATACTACTTGATGCGGTCTTCGTTCCTCACAGCCTTTACTAAAGCTACGCTTTGCCAATTCGATTGGCTGCCTTCCTCGCCCTCACCTCTTCATCGATGGCCTGACGTACTGCTCCGACTGGCGATTTGTCTTCATCGTCTTGGTCAGACTAGCTACTGCCCTAATTGCTTCCAACCCTTTCGTAACGAGATACAATGTGATTACCACATCGTCTGAGGGGGGAAAGGTTTGAGTTGCGGGAGATGCTCGTCAGGCCTAAAAAATACTCACTCTTCAACTGACATACAACGCTAGACCCAAATGTGCTCTATTGTTTTCCCTGGCACAATTTATTATCTGTCAGTTTGCCTACACGCATGTCAGGAGTGACCGGGATGGAGTTTCTGGGAACACAGAGACTGTTTCGCGCACATAACTTATGAAGATTCGACATGATCATTATTGACCCTGGTCAGTTCTTCTATTTCATGATCGAGGGTAAGCGTTAGAGGTGAGAGCAGGCAGAAGTGGTATTAGGATTGCAGGTTGTTTGGTCTGTACCGCTGCATCTCTGTTTTATGCTGCAGCCGTTCACTTCCAGTATTTTGTCCTCCAGGCCTCATTTGGCATCATCATTGCTGTCGTCTTCCGCCGGCACATCCCCAGCCAGCTCATACTGGATAAACACGTCTAGTGTGAGAGCCTTCCGGTCGTTGCCAACGACCGGCATCCAATCACACCTTTCCGTCCGAAAACAACGAGGGGCTTCGATCATTGGCTCGATTTTACCTGTTTGCATGTTTTCAAAGTCGAAGGACAGTAGACGTTTTTTGTGATACCTTTGCAGCCTCACGAAAAGGCCGGCCACAGCTCTAGTGTGATCATCGAGCCTGTACTTGCAGAGGCAGTAGCGGTGAACCCCGCGTGATAAGACAGACTAGTTCTTCCACGTACCGTAGTCCACAAAGTCCAAGATCCGGTTGTGTAGATCCGGGGGGAGAATGCCTGCCGTTTTAGATGTTGGGCGGCGGCGTGCAGCAACTTCATAATAAGCTCCTCGCGCCGACACTAAACTTCCATTTTGTCCTTGAGCTCTGGTCGTTCACGCGGATGTGTGCTCACGCAATACGCTGCCTGCAAAGGCGACAGAGGAATAGCTTTAAAATTTAGCTTCTGCAAAAGCGGCTTTGAAAAGTGAGAAAACAACGATCTGAAGGTTGACACGGCCCTGTTCGACGCCGTAGGTAACAGCCTCCGTGATAGCTTTGCCGTCAACTATCAGTGAGAGGCTAACAAGCACATCCTCATGCCAATATATCGTCTCCGAGTGCGACACACCCGGAAGCTCGTCCGGTCGACGAGACATAGAGCCAAACTCGAGCAATGAAGCGTGATCACCAGCCCAGTCTTGGTCGAGCCATCCCGATGACATGTGGAGGTGGTTAGAGTTGCATCCTACCCAATAGCAAGAACGAGGGTCAAACGGCTGGTCGGGGAAATAAAAGAAGCTAGCCTGGCCGGACGCGATTGAGACGAGGGTAAAGGCTACTTGAAGGAAAGGAAACGAGGCTGGGCTCCATCCTCTGCCAAATCTAACGATGTCGTCTTTATGTTCGATAAGCGTCTCAGCGAGAACATGCCTGAGAAACGCAATTGGGGCTTGCTCCATGGCCCTTTTTGGAACTACAGTGGCAAAATTGTATCCTATCATTCTGTCCGGCGTAGGAAGCTCTAGAGCTGATGAAGCTATATATTCTTCGGGAAAAACGTTGAGGGAGATGGTCGGCTTATACGGGTAGATGCTGTCCGCAATGGCGCGAAGCCACAGGTTGTTTCGTAGTATATTGCCCAATTTCCAATGGATACTGTTGTTCATGGTGAGAATCTCGAGGTCGAGATTGATGATGTAGATGTACTCGGCGTCGTAGTGACCCAGCCGTGGAAGCTCAGAAGGAAGCGTGAATAAGTCATCATACTGAGAATGATCAGGTTCGAGTCCGTCGCGAGTCTCGTAGACCTATTCTTCAAGCGCCTGTTCTCTCGCCGCATATTTCTTTCTGGTCTGCAAATAGTTAGCGCATCACGAGGTGCGGTTTGTTGTTCACGGCATACTATGGTACCCATCGCCATCTGCGGGGATCGCTGCGACTATTTTGGCGCCAAGGCCCTCAAAATATCCGTCATATTGGTGGTAGATAATGTAGTAGCGCCTACAGAAGCGCACTATTTCGAGTCCTCGAGTCATAAGTAGTGTGGTCGAAAATTTAACGTATCGTTGGCTTCTTTCGTCGAACCACGGTTGGAGAAGGACTCCAAGCGACAACAGACGTGACACCGGAGAGATAAAGCCAAACAGAAATTTCTATTTAGTGTAATGATTCTTCTGACATCATGGGTGCTTGATTATTCTCACAAAATTCTGTTGGTTATGTGCAATCCACTCTCACGCATCCCCCCAGTCTAGCCTAGTTGTTTCGCACTCATATCCCGCCTGTGGGCGAGGTCGTGTCGCGCAGTGTGCGGCTTTTGTCTCCAATTTTGTTCTTGCTATTTAATGATGTTTCGAGCCCAGTGCACTCAGAGCATGCCACGAAAACTAGGTATCCACAGACGATGGCGACCTTAGCTGAGCAATGATGCAGCCCGTATAAACGGAGCCCAGGAACACACAGCAACAGTTTCTGAACAAAACAGATGCCAAACAAACCTACAGATCGGACAGACTTGTCCACTGTCGTCCCCCAATACGAGGTGACAACGTATTGGATACCCTTCGTTAATTGATAATGTCAGAGGAAACCGCGTGGAGGCCCTCATACTCAGTAACGCGACATCTTGAGATAAGTGAAGTATCACACTACATGGCGTTTATTGTTGCCTGCTGCTGTCGCCATCGCCAGCAACGATGCATAGATTGTGAATGAATACATGGCCACAAAGGAATCTGGCTGAAGGCAATAAGAATAGAAAGAAATGAATCGTGATGAAATTGAATAGCTTTTGGGGTGTAAAAAGAAGTCATCACATAGACAAAGCCGACAGCTGGGGAGACTGTAGGTATCCTCGCCGCGAAGCATGGTATTGCGTTGGCATGAAGGAACGAAGCAAAGATTCCTGGAAGTAACAACGAGTGGATGAGAAGACGGAGGAAAAGGAGACGGAAAGTCTAGGTTGCTTGGACAGGGAGCAAGCAGCCTGGACCATAGATAGTGAATGACGATGAAAACGAGATGCGCGTTTGCACGACACACGCATGGGATGTTCGCCAAGTAAGGGGTAACGCTGTCCTATAGTCAATCCGGGGCGGGCCCTGGCTACAAGTTTCGCCATTTTCTGCTGCTCAGCCTCATATTGGCACGCGGCCTTGATGCAGCTCAGGTTTTGCAGAGCAGGTCATCGCTATAGAGAAATGGTGTGGAATCTATCGACAAGAGGGTGTGGACGTTGCTTGGTTGACTCGCAGGCGGCATTCGGGCAATTTTTGGCATAGAATGTCTGCTGATTTGTCTGGATACACATGCTAATTCCTCATATACGTCTTAATTCTTCCGCCGTCTGGTCTTTTGTGCGCTACTACATCTCTTATTTTTGTTGTAATTATCAGATTCTCTTTTGCTAGTCGTCGATCATGCTCCGTAGCGCACCCTGTCGTTTACCGAATTCGTCTCTGGGGAGTCGCAGGACTCCAAAGACCTTCTAGAGCATTCCCGCGCTTGCTTTCCTCAAGACCATCGCTTGTGCTGCTTGAGGTGGTTCGCGTAGTATTGGTCGCTGTTCGTTTTGTCGTTCCTACACTTTTTTTTGGGGGGGGGGCCTTCTCTCGCTTCTATGGAGTGTGAATTTGCTGGCCCTTGGGCGAGCTGGAATCTACTTCTATAAGGAACCCAGCCTCACTTCGTCCCTCGTTCTGGTTGGCGACAATTCAGTATCCCTTGTTCCTCCGTCATTGCTGCCTAAACACCTTGCCCACTCATTCTTCGTTAACCTTTCGAGGCTAGCCAGGCTCCTCCTTCGTCGTCGCTAGTGAAGATTGACATGTCCCCCTTAACTACGGAGTAAAGTTAAGAAACTCGTACTAGCACACATTTTCGCTGGCACTCAAATATATCTTTTTGCTAGACAAAATGCAAGCATTTTCGCTCACCTTATTTGTGTTGTCCCATCACTTACCATACCTGGTCTTTATTACGGAGTAGTGTTTATTACGTCCGGGAGAACAGGTCCATTCTATGCGAAAGAAAGCCCTACTGCTCTTCCCAACCCTTGTTTTTTAGCCTTGTTTGCTTGACTCGGTTTGACAGGCCTACTTGAAGGCCATCCAATATTACCTCCAAGTGTTCAGCATCTTAACTTTAGCAGCTGAAGCATGGTTTGTCAACTCGCGGCTGTTTCTTGTTAGTAATTCATTATGTTGTTAATGTTCAGTCCCTTCTCAGATTCCTTCCAGGCTCAATCTACCCGCTGCCATTGCAAATTTGACTGTCGCTCACACCGCCTCTAGGTTAACGTTAGATCTTCCACTTTGCTGCGTCCGACGCCGACTTTCCCCCCGGGAAGAAGGAAAGGCTACCGATCATATCTTGTCCAACTTGACGCATGACTATGACGCTCTGCTTCCCATCTACTGCATCGGAACATGAGGTGCTCCGTCGTCTCTGGTCCACATCCACATTCGCACATGCCCGAATCTGCGGCTCCAATCTTGCTTAGGTCGCTATTGATCCTCGCCATTCCCGTACGGAGCTGCGAAAGCACTCCAGCTTCTCGTCTCTTGCAACTGTCGTATAGTGCTTTGGTGTGTTTACCTGGTAGAGCCCGATCCATCCGCTTCGAGTAGTTACTTACACTGTCAGGCAGTCTCCGCTGTTGATGTAGCTGTGCTGCTGTAAGCCTGAGTTGCGTAGAGCGGGCGTTCAGGGGATGACTTGTTAGTTGGCTGATGTAAGTACACAGCCATCAAACTTATGAGCCACAGCAATTTGTCGAAGTTCACCGCCATTCTGCCTCAGGCCCCAGTTTTAAGAGCCCCGCAGACCTAGCTGTATGATTTAGTAGCCTTTTACTTATATATAGGTGACCACCCTCCGAGAAGACCTGCAGCCCTTTGAGGAACTTGCACCTCTGCTAAAATCACAACATTCTATTTTTTTTCATCTCTCAAAATGACTACTATCTATGATCAGTATATTCAATGTACAAACTGTTTCAAAGAGCTGGCAAACACCGTGGAATCCCAATCTTGTATCTCGTCCCTTTTCACTGCCATAAGTATTGCAGACCTACAGAAACAATTCAATGAATGGGCCGAGACTGTCGGTGCGCTCACCCCCCCACATCGGCCCAATTCCCTGGACTCCCGCCTCGCACCTAAAAGCGCCTATAGCTATTCACTTAGCGAGATCCTGATCCGTCTTAAGTCGTCTCTCACAACCGGTAATGTCAACTGAATTACTTTGCACGAATGAGAAACTAAACTCATGTAGCTACTCAGTTGCTAAGTGGCGACAAATTGCTGACGACGAAGGCTGAGCGGACGACTGAGCCCAAGTTTGAGCGCCACCCAGACTCTGACTCGGACGAAGCATCCACAACTTCATCAACGGAAAGCTCTCGGTGCGATGAAGCCGATACGTACAACTCGATCAATCTCATAATATCGAAACTGAGACTTTTGATCCCGACTCTTAGTAGCCAGGGGAAACAGACAGGCTCTTAGGAGGTCACGCATGCCATGGAGGAAGAATGGAACGCAATGGTCGAGATTCCAGGTAAGGAGTGCTGCATGGATGGCTCCCTAAGGAAGACCGAGACAGAAAAGAGCAGCTCTGGTGCCCTTACGACCAGTGTATCAATATATATATATAGGGAAATGTAGATGCAGCTTGCAAAGTGTAGTACTTCTCGCTTTACTGAAATACCTCGACATTGAGACTTCAGGACCGTGATACCTCATGAGCTTATATGCCTCCCTCGGACTGAATATAGGTCCTGAAGAAATGAGGTTTCCTTCAATCGCCTTTGGTCTCCCGGATAGAAGCCTCTCATGCCCTGTCTTCCCCTCCGATATGGTGCTATTGACCAAAGACTGTTCGGGCTCACACCTGAGGAATCTCCTTTGCCCCGCGTCCTTTGCATCTTCCTTCCCAAAAGCCTTCATTTGACGTGTTTAGTATACTCAGTGCCTTCGTCTTTGTCACCCTCTACAAATTTCCTATCCTGCTTGGTGAGAAGCCTAGTTTGTCAAGGAGGCCAAAGAAAGAGACTTTTTGCCATTGTCAAGTAGTGAATGCACCAGAGTTGAACTGAATGATATTTCTGTTCGCTTTCCTTCGGCATAAAAAACGTTACTAATTTAGTCCCAACCCATGGGCAGCACGCTCGCTTCGCATCATGCAATCTTTTTATGAATTCAATATGCATAGCCTCGCTATGCCGGTTTGTCTGTTAATCACATCTTTAGATCCATAGGTGGCTTGATACGGTGCGGTTGGAAGGCCCGTGAGGACACCCTGCCTGATCATTATTCCATCTCAGAAGCGCGGACCTGCTCAATTAAGTTCGGATGGTGGTACCGTCGGATTTAGAGGCCTGAGATGAGAAGGTTACTTCATAGAGTACGCCGATCTATAATTTCACCATCACTACAAGTTATAGGCGAAATTACTTATTATTCTATTGAGGGGCATGAAAGTCTCCCAGGAGGTGTATGCTGTGTTGTCTTTAAAGCCGCAAGGGTACGCCACGGTTTTTTAATGCTCAGTCGACATCATCGGCATCGGCTCATCTTTTCAAGTTCGTGCTTCTTCTCACTTCCAGTTTATCACTAACAGTTTTTAGAGCCCACATGATCACCGAGACCTTTGAAGCAAATCCACCCGGTGACTCTTCAGTTCTCGATCTTCAGAGAAATGCATCCAAGAAACGACCGGCTTCTTCCTCCTTCCTTCTTCCTCGAGCGAAGATGGCACGGATTAGAGAGCTCTCTGTCGGTTAAATCGTTGAGTCTCATCTTCCCTTCACTACCTTCGAGAGTACCTATCTACAGGAGCTGTTCCGTCAGCTGGACTCTGATCTTTATGCTCGGGTGCCCTGGGGTCTAACTGCGACCAAGACAGATCTAGAGGACGTACTCGTTTCCAAGAGAGCGGCTGTCAAGGAAGAACTCAATAATGCTGTTACCCAAATACACTTAGCTTCGAACTCTGGACCTCTCCAAACTGATTGGCTTTTATTTCCATATTTGGTCACTATATCGATCGGAGACACTTGAAACAAAGCCGACTGCTTGCTTTCAAGAGGCAGATCGGATCTCACGCCGGCGAGAACATCGCTTACACTCTAAGGAATGTCGTCCGTGATTAGGGCATCGATTTTAAGCTCGGAGTCTCGATATGTGAAGCCTCTACACAACTCTTGATGCCTCGACGGCTCGAGCGGATACGGAAGCACGAAGGATGCGATGATGCAGCTTCTTTCGAACTTCAGTCTGAGGCTTATGGCATGTTAGAGCGAACTGAAGAAGAACTCGAACACTGGCGAGTCAAGAGTCCGGTTGGGAAGCTCCACAACATAGTTAAGTTCATCCGAGCCTCTCCGCAACGTTCCGAAGCATTCAAAGCACATGCTAAGGAGCAGGAGGAGGTAGACACATACAAGCTTACAGAAGAATCAACCGCCGAGCTTGAAGTCATACAGAACAACGCTACGAGATGGAACTCGACGTTTATGATGATTGAGCGTGCCTTGGTCAAGCCGTCCGAGCCCAACAGCTTCATTCAGGAGTTAGGGTTGGAAGCAGACGCCTCATAGAGGGTCCCAACGGCTGACATTCTGACGTCCGATGATTGGAAGGTCCTCAGGGAAGTCAGTCATATCTTGGAGCCGATCTTCAATATGACGATGAGAACACAGTGGTGGGGTACAAGCAGGGGTCACGGCCAGCTCTGGGAAGTCATGACGGGAATGTGCTAGAGCATCTCGAAAACTGGAAGACTCTCTACGAGAATGAAACTGCTGATACGGCTGCAGAAAGAAGATATATAGCCCAGGGGGAGGAAGCTGGACCGGCCACGGGTGCGACATCAACACTTTTGCGGTCACCGACAGTCGGAGAAATGACGACCCTCGCGACAGTCACGATTACCATCACGACTTCAAGGATATGAAATCACACCATTGCGCCGCCGTCGCGAAACGGCTCTTCCAACTCGCCAAGCGGCCAGCTCACAGTTTAACGAAGATGCGCTTCCTGAACATTCTCGAGAAGACTACCTGTGGGACGATCCTCGTTCAGTGAGTAATATTGCCAGTATGGAGGGCCAGGAGCGCGCTAGCATCAGGGCAAGTATAAATAATGTCTGGATCAAAATGAACAACTACTGCACTCTTCTCGGACGGTCGCCTCTGTTTGCAACTTCTGTTGTTCTGAATTCGGACCTTGGACTCCGATGGCTGGAGGCCAATTGGACTTCTCCAGAACAGCTACAATGGCTTCGAGATGCAAAGGATGGCATCAAGGTCTATTTTGAGCGCTGTTATTCGAAGCATGACAATGATATTTCTGAGAATATCTTCGTCACGCCCCCGTTGACGCCAAGACCTGAGCAAAGTAGGTTTGACCAGTGGATAAAAAGCCGGCAACCCAAGCTCTCGGCAACAGGCAGTGAACTTGAACGATACTACAGGCTTGAGCCGGAGCAGTTAGATGACCCCGTTCGTTGGTGGATTGGCCATGGCAATGCTTTCCCGCGCTTGAGTAGGTTTGCGCTGGATGTTCTTGCTATTCCGGCTATGTCAACCGACTGCGAGAGGGCATTTAGTCTTGCGAAGCTTATAGTAAGCTCACAGTGACACTATTTACTTGGATTCAGCATCGAGTCGATCCAGCTATTGGAGAACTGGGTCAGAGGAGGGTATGTTACTCTAGGAGGCCTGTGCTGGAGTAGCAATGCCAGTTAGAACCCGAGGGAAGCTTTACGTGAGCTGCTACTTATCAGATATCAATCAATCAATCAGATTAGATCAGATTCGAATGGTGAATTATCAGTTCAGATCAGATTTGGGTCCAAATCTGATTTGATTGATCTGACGGCAGCCCTGCACTGCCCACCAACAATAGACTGGGTGCGCGACAAAGCCGACGAAGTGATAATCGATTCCAACCAAATCATGACCGAGGTTACAGCTGAGGCGGGGAGGATCGCCGCAATTATTTATTATCAATGTCGTCTTCTGAGGTACGAACATGCGATGCAGGGGAAGAAAAGGTCCTAGGAGGGAGAGAAGTGGACAAGCTGAAGGAAGTTGGAGATCCATTGGGATAATGGGCGTTGATTTTGCAACAGCTCAACTCACTCCTTTCCCCTCGACCGGTTCAACACTGAAGCAATGCCTGCCTTCCATGTCACTCTACCTACCTTAATGCGTTGGCAATCATAACGGCAAGAGCGCTCGCTGACTGAACCTTCCATTAGGCTGCCTCGAAATCACCCGGAAGTTCTTGCCAATCTTGACGATCTTGCCCGTTGCATACGAATCATGCCTACATCGGGATCTCACTTCACAGCTGAAGCACCCCTATTACCAGTGTTTTTCCTAGGATTACTCGCCACTGAAACTGTACACAAGGATGTTTCGAGGGATTGGTTCGAGCAAGTGGTTCAAACGCCAGTCCGCAGTGTAAGTGCAAAGGAAAGAAACGCAAACCTCCCATTTTTAGTAATCTATGGCCGACGAATAATGGACCATTATAAGCAAAAGTTGGTAGGGGTGGCTGGAGGTACTAGCCCCATGAATTAGCTCAACCAATGTTTTTGGCGCCCACTTTACAATACCGCGAGTACTTCGCGGCTCGCGTGTTTCTATTCCCCGCGTGGTAAACGGGGGTGTAGCACAGAGCAAAAAGGACTGTGGCTGCGCTTACGTGTTCAGTAGAGTTGGCTGACCCATCCACTCCGCCATACGAAGTGTAGATGGCACGATACTTCAAACAGGGGCCTATTCATTCTAGAGCGTAAAGTTGCGTGTGTGGTCCCTCAGGTGTCATGAACAAACCGGTAATTATACACCACAACACTATAGTTATCGTGGTGTCTGCGGCAAGGTACAGCAAATAGTGTTAATTGATTGGGCTGTGCGCTGTGTTTTTATGGTCGCTTTTTAACTGGAGGGCCAAGTTTCTTGATTCACATGCTTGTCATACACGCCACAAGCAGGCGGTGAGGACTCGGGCTACTCGCAGATCAACCACCTTTTAGCGAGCCGGGCATAAGAAGATAGAGACGAGATCCAGTCGAGGCTGCAGAAGCGACTGAGTGGAGCTTGTTGGTATGGTGGTCAGGCAACAAGGTGTCGATGCTAACACAGAGTCCATTAGCTAGTGGCTAGCTTGGTGTTGGGAGCGGCTCAACTCTTCGCGTCAAGACGGCGGGCATGGTTCCTTGTATCCATTATTTGAATCTACTAGGATGGGCTGATATCATCGTTCAGAGCCGAAGGACAGGTATTGAAGAACAAAGACTTTCGTAGCGTTGTGGGAATTAAATAAAGATTTGATTGGCGATATATATACATTATGCTCCTGTGCCTGTTATATTGCCTGATGATCGTCCAATTCATTTTACTGTCGCATGCTGCTGAGGGCTTGTGTGGGCCCTGACCTGGTACTGTAAGTGACCCGTCACCTACGGACCTACCGCAGGAGAAGTGTCTCGCATTTATCAGAGGAGCAGACGTGCCTGCCGATCACCACGTGTTGCAATTACGATGCAGGTCCTACATGCTCGTCGCCTGAAGATCGATCAACCTATTGTGGACCGGAGAGCGCCCTATCTGATTTTGTACCTAAGCTTGCTTCAACTGTTTGTAAACAGGGCCTCATGTCAAGACTAACTATCTCGTGTGTGTTCCTGGTCATGTTCGATCCACACTTCCATGTTAAACATCGTCCTATCCTTGCTGGGCTCATACATTCTTGCTATTGGTACGATTTGAGGTTTCGTGAAATGGGGAAATCTCGCCTTGGAATAGAAAGCGTTGCTTTGACCGTAAACTCAAGTGCTTCGCACGAACACGGTTTGTCTATCGGACCCGCTGCCACATGGAAAGTCGAACCAGTCCTAACAGGCATTGAATTCGCTGCCAAGCACATAGAGACGTCCAAAGGCTGGTCGTTTGCGATGGTTAGTTGCTGCGCTAGTCCAATGCCTAAGTAGAGATGGCCATGCTGTTGATCCCGAGCTTCCTTCCCTGCCGAAGCCGTTCTAAATACTTGGCAGCCCAATAGAAGCTTAGGGTGTTAAAGAGGAAAAACATGAATAATTCTGGAAATACGCTATGGGCCCGTTGCCTGAATCGCCAGCCGCCATAAAGGGTTACCTGGGCGGTCACCTGGGGGGGCGATGCGCTTGGAAGGGATCAAAGACTGGCCATATTCTCTCGCCGGCTTGATAAGCGACCTGGCACGGGTTGCAAGCCTGAGCTTATTGACAAACAAACCGCGTTCACAACTCGACAATGCATCACTCATCACTATCAGGGTCTTTTTGAAAGTCCGTCAAAATAGGTACATAGCTGCAATTGATTGGTTACCGAGTGTCTGGTAACTTTATAGCGCTTGCCTAGCTCGGGTGGTTCACACCATCTGTCCTCGGCCTGACGTATCGCTGACGATTTTTTGTCTTGCATGTGACTTGTGAGAGCTTCTTATCACATTGAGTTCTTTCCATCTACTGTTACCATAGTTGAGTGACTTTCGAAGCATCTCATAGCGTTAGATGTAACAGGAATTAATACGCGAGGTTCAAAGGGAATGCGATAAGTCAATCCAAAGTGGTTCAATACAGACGGGCGGGTCCAGCCTAATGGGCCTGCCATGCGGTCTAGCCTTCATCGAGTATATACATGCTTCTTGCATCACATGATTGCCACCTCAACCTTGCACCCACTACGCTACTCCGTGTCTGTCATTCCCATGGGCAACGATGATGCACCAAGGTCAGTCAAAGGAGAGGTGTTGTAACCATGATGCTGCTCTAGCAATGGGCGGAGATAGAGTTGGTTCTGCACGGGAAGAGGAGCAGGGTTCATGGTTTGGTTCAAAAAGTCCACAAAAGCCTGCGTTTCGGCAAAGCTCAAGCGAGGGCTTGCAGAGAATCCTTAGTCCATTTTAAAGTGGTTTGGGATGGAAGCGATTAGCTTCGAGGGGGTAGATGACTTTGAACACGAGAAATGTCTTAACTTATATGTTTGAGCAGCGGCATCTATGCGCAGTGCACGCTGCATTTTGCACTTATGGACTTGTAGGTGCGGAAATTTGCAGTAAGGAAGAACCTGATTTGTGAAAGCCGAATAAGCGTCACCTGGATTCCGTGCATTGTTTTAGGCTCCCGGTTTTTGTTCTCTGAAACACGGCTTTGCTTACAAGTATTTGTTATGGTATATCAAGAGCCTTAGCCAGATAATCCAATGCCTTTCGAAAATGAAATACCTCATCTTCCTCGGCCAGGTGAGCTTTCTGATGCATTCAACCATGGCTATGGCAAACTTCGCCACTGCGTGTCTCTATAATCCTGTTGAATTAGAAGCAGGAATCTCCCCAGTAACTATGAAGTAAATCTATGTCCCATTCGATCTCGAACATATGATCTAACTCTGCAAGATAACGAACCCTCATGTGGTACCATGTACTGCATCTCTCTATTTTGAGAACCCAGACTTTCTCACTATTGCATATAACTTCAAGCCAATCGCATGTTCTGGTCTAGAACTAGTTAGCTTCCCGGTACCACTCAATGCATTCGTACACTGACCGCTGGTAGCCAGTCAGATGCTGACCTCGACATTGGTCCACTAAACTTTGCTTGCAACAGTGCCACTTCACAGTTATACCCAAGCGCCACAAGGGTGCATATGTCCATGTTCGTTCTGTCCACAGCTGTTGTAACCGAGACGATCACGACGGCTAGAGACGAGCCAGACACCGGCAAAGTCCATGTAGTCACCTTGACTGACACACTCGTAGTCGAGGAAACACACATCCCGCCTTTACTCCCGGATTTGTCATATCTCTACCCAACTCTTACACCTAGCCCCTTCACTTCAACCATATGTCAAATCTTCACTCCGACCCAATCAAAGATTAGTATTGGTACAGCAGGTACTGGTTTTCTCCCTAAGGCGACAATGAGTAAGCTCTCAACCTTCATATAGATCTTTTGTTAACTATGATTTCTTCAGCCCATTCAAAAATGAGTTTTGCAGAAGTGACGAGCGAGGGCTGGTCATTCTGATCACTTAGTCCCGTCTTTCACAACTTTCTTGTTTCTAGTGGTATACCTTGGCTAATGAAATGCTGGTCTTGGTTCATTATCTCTTAGGGTATCAGGCCAATATGTCAAATACTTCTGGAAATACAATCTAGCTATCCGAGATAAGCTTGTAGTGCATTTAGCACCGTAGTCCCGGTCCCCTTTTTTCCAAATAATCACTGGGATCCATAGGGTTCGGGGTATGAGGACTGAAGGTCACTTTACGATAGACCTATATTTTATCAGAAGGGAATCAAAGGAGTGATCCCAAGATAATGTCTTGCCTTTCTAAGAGATATCATTCTTGTATCAAGCTCATATAGCCTCCTTCTCAGCTCGTAGGAAGAACCTTCCGGGGTGGTTTCCATGCCGCTACAATAGGCAGGGCTTTTAGGAAGGCATTTGACTTTAGTATGAGGAAATATGGTGAACTATTTCTCTGAAAAGGCTCAGGTTACGTCTTTGTATTCGAAGAACGACCGGCTATATGGATAGTTCTCACTGGCCTGAGCCATAAACAGTTATCACCCTATTCCCACCCTACTCCTTAGGCGACTCTTTTTCTTCAGTGTTGTCCCATGGTGCTGGGGGCGACTGGGGTGTTTGGGGCACAAGGCTCCTTCTCGAATGTAATGGAGACCTCGCACGTAATCAGCATGTATTCAAACTACTCGTAATTGACTGAACTGATCGTCTACACTGCTCGAAAGTCTCATATCATCGCCAACAAGGTAGGGAATCTCCTCGGTCATTTCAAACGTCCTAACTTGGATGCTAAGTTGGCGAAGAGAACTAAGCATTGCGTACAAGCCCTTTTGATAGGACAGCATGAAGTCCTCAAAAGCTCCTGCAAATTCGTCATTCGTTGTGACTTCTTCGTATATTGGCAAATTGAGTAAATATCGGAGTGAAAGCTAAGAGGCGAAGCCAAGGTCTTTATGGAAATATCCAGCGCTAACGACCCCACAACACCATCAAGCTTGAGGGTGTCAACGAGGGCTTCCTACTGCTATTTTTGGCGTGATATGGTCTGCCATGAAGCGTCCGGAAGCTCAAATCCGCAAATCCTTGTAGTCGGGTCTTCGATGGGCAAGGCTGCAGCGGCTAAACCTCCTTAAAGCGATTCCTATGACAAATCAAACCTCCTCTCTACAACTATCACCTTTCCAGTCATCCATGGATTACACATCGAATTCTAGGGGCAGTGCTCCAATTACACCTTCTTTCACTCGAGCGAGAAAGACAAGGCATGACCGACCCACGCTGGAAACGCCCTCTCGCTGTGTTGTTCCAGCACGGAGGGCATCCTGAACTCAACACTCACAAGGCTGTTTCGTTCATTGAGGACATCAAAGCAGCTATTTCAGAGACTTCTCGCAAGATCAAGGGGATAGAAGAAAGGCATTTGACTCCCTTCAAAGAGGTTCTTTCCCCATACACAGCTTTATATAGAACGATAGAGAAGAAGATCGTGTGGAATACGAAGCATAAAAATGTCTCTGTGGTATTGCCCACGTAATCATCGGAGAGGACTGGTGTGAGTTCTAGGATGTTAAACCATGTGAAGTAAGTAGAGGCAACTAGAGTGTCAAACCCAATAGCAATGAAGACAGCTAGCTCCAAAAATATAAGCGTACAGCGAGTCGCAAATAGAAGGTAATCGCTTTTTCATACTTTTAGGAACGTCTTGTCCATGCTACCTATTTTTAGACTTAGGAGAGGAGGGTTTATGTACCTTACTTAGCCTAATCAGGTTACGGGAAACAGAAACGATTTACGAGAAACATTTCCAGGGGAGTTACTAGACGTTGAGGTTTAAAAGACAGGCCATGAGCCTTTGCCCTGAATTCTTGATTCTACAGTTTGTTTTTAATCGATTTACCTTTGAACATGTCATCTATATCCTCCGTTGTCAGTGATCTCTCCGACGACGTATCTGCCGAGCTGTCTATTGTCTGTTATGATGACTATCATGGCATCCGCGGACCAACCTTGTTCATGCTGTGCTTGCAGGCGACTGTGCTCGCGCTCGTTGCATTTCCATGCTGGGACTCGCAGTCCCGGCAGCCGATTCATGGGTAGTCTACCAAGCATGCCTTCCGGGAATCGAGATGATGCATTCCCTATCTTTTAGCGCAAGAGAAAATCTCAATCGAGTCATGTCGTGGCAAATGGGTGATCGGAACTTCCATTTTCTACTTCGAACACCGTCAGATCCATCCATGGATACCAACATAATTGTCATTTCCTATCTTATTGGGCATGGAGCACATACTCTCTAGCGAGATCGGCTAGGTCTCGCAGAGATCGTGACTCAGATCGAAACTGACGGCTTCAGGATTTTGAGAAACATGCTGGAATTCGTCTCAAAGACGATGCGTGATACCTGTGGTTCGAAAATCGATACCCGCACACTCCACACTGAACCAGACGAAGGAATGACACCTTTGATGTGCGCAGTGATTCTTGGGCTGAGAGGTGTGTAGAAGTTCTATTAGAACATGGAGCACACCGCCATGCTATTGGGCCTTCATACCAGTCCCCCTTGTACCATGCAGTTACTCGGGACTTCATAGACGTGGCCAGGCTGTTACTAGACGAGCTGTTGTCACTACAGAGATTGAGGAGGATGTTCGGTTACAAGAAATGGCTCAAGTTCTCCAAGGATACCAGAAATTTCAGATAATTAAGGACAGCTCAGATACATCACAAAATTATTTATACGATATAAAAATAATTTAATATAATTGTGATCTTTTGCTTAAAACTGCTTTCTATTAATTACTTAAGTATTAAGTTATTTACTTCTTTATATTAATTTCTAACTTTTAATTTGTTTTCTGTAAGTGCATGTATTCTTTTTCCCATCTATCACTTATTTATAATTATACTTACCTTCACCATGGAGATTCTTCTCCCTGAACTTATTATAGAGATCTCTTAGGCTTTAATGTCCATACCTGAATTAAAAGGCATTCGTTTATGCCGCTTCAGCTGCCTTGTTCCACCACGTTCAAGTAATCAATACTGCTAAGTGTCTTAAGCAGCTTTGTAACTCTCAGAACTACAATACGAGTCCTGTCTCTGCAGCCAGGCACCTAAGTCTCTATCATGGCACTTGGCCACACCTTGGATCTTTTGACGAGTGGAAAACTCACCCCCAAGCTGTCAGCCATGATGACTTATACAAATAAGCGGAGATAGAGGCCTTTGTTGCTTACAGGCGTTTCGCCACTCAAGAAGCGCCCCGGGTCTTTGACTCTGATGTCAGCGGACTGGCCATGATCTTGGAAATGTTTCCTAGCCTGACTACCCTGACCTTATCACATGTGTATACATGGCGATGGGGAAAGCTGAAGAGTGCATACTACAATCAACTTTGCCAAAAGACACGGGTTGTCCCTTTCTTCAAGGCCAGAGTAGAAGACCTTGCATGCAAGCTATTGCCAAGTTTACCTCGCTTCCCCCAGATAACCAGTTTGAATATTCCCAGCACGCTCGACATACAGAACAATGGATGGCTCGTTGCTAACGAGAATATTGTGTCTTTAAACGTCAGTAATTTGGTGGTACGTGGTTATGAGCACGACGAAGTGCAGCAATTTCTACGATCGTTCCCAAATCTACGGGAACTTGTTTTAGGTACCGAGTCTGGAGGGCAAGCCAGTAGCCAGAGAATAGACCTACGGCGTTTGAAATGGCCAACACTTCGTCGCGCCCACTTTCGCCATCTCTGGACTTCGGAAAATGAGTTGATCGAATTTGCCAGTCTACACCAGCTGCAGCAACTGGCATTACGCAATGTGACACTGTTCAGTGGCACGTGGAAATCCTTCTTCGACCGTGTTGCGCGTCTTTCTAATCAAACGCTTCAGTCAGCGGTCTGCATAAAGACAAGCGGTGTTCGCATCAGTCTGAGTGAAGCTGCAAGGTCGCACAAGCGCTGGCCTAACAGCGATGCCAGTTCTTTGCCTACGCGAGTGTATTTGATGTTCGGCAAGTGTGATCAGGATCCAGTGTATAGTTTGGACGAGCGCGACTTTTGGCTAGTAGAATAAATTGAGATACCCAGAGCTAGATTATAATTTAAGATATTTATTTATTTAATACTCACTTGAGTGTAGGGTAGTCGCTAAGAATCATGCTGAGTCAGAAAACGCTGCAGCGTTTTCTGACTAAGCCATCGCCTTGATCACGTGCCTTCGCTTCTGGCGACCTGCTTAAGTAACTCATCGATGTTTTGTAAGTCCACATCCAGCTCGGTCTCCTCCCACAGAAACCCACCAGTATCTGAAACGCTGCCATTGAGAATCTTTTTCCAAACTCGTTCTTCAAAAATCCTTCCTGCTTCGCATAGGTTCCTCGTATACTTATCATCAAGTAGACTGCGGAATGCAGTCGCCTCCTTCTCAAATTTTTCGCAATAGAGATCGGACCAGTCTTTTTTTTTTAACCCAAAAGGATTTTTTGAGTCCAGGAAGATAAAGGGGAGCAATCCATTGTGTGATTCGCAGATAAGATTCAATTGTCTGCCGTCTTCCATATGGTCTTTCAGTTGCCTTTTCGTCATGCCATGAGCAGCTGCAAGTTCGTCAAGAAGCCCTCTTCTGAGCTGCTTTCCTCCCGCAGGCTTTCCCATATCAGCTTCACGAGCTAGTTTGCTTTGAGTAAGACGAAGTTCAAACTTTGACAAATTTGTTTTGCCCTCAAAGAACTTCACTAAATACACTGACTGGTTCAGCTTATCTTGACTCTTGTCGATATGGACGGGGACCCTTTCATTCTTCCAATCCTTCACCAGAGTAATGAACTGTTGTATGGCCGCTGTGCTACGGACAGCAGCGACTCGCTTGTATACATTCAACTCTGCGGCCGAGGGATGCTCGCGGTCGATTTGGATTGGACGATAACGTATGTCTTTCAGGCTTTGCTCGATGTCGATTAATCCGCGATGGGCTGCGGTATAGGTTCGTGTCTTCTTTGGAGCGACTTGGGAGAGTTGCTGATGTGCTTTTCGTTTGTTGATTTGGACTAATTCCCGCACGGAGGCAGTGGTTTGCCCATATTTTTTCCCAACAACATACATGCCATCGTCGGTACACGTAGTGATCTTGCTAAAGTCAATTTCCTCCCCAGGTGGTATGTAGTTAATCGAATGAGCGGCGCAATGTCCAAAATTGATGATCGCATGTGGCTGTCCCGGTAAGGTGTAGAAGGCTTCCCCACATCCGACGGCCGCAACATTATAATGTATGTCCGCCTCGTCAAGTCTGGAGGGAGCTAGAAGAAGACATTGATGTGAAACAAACAGGTCGCATTCGTTACAGTCCCAGTTTGCTTTAACAAATGCATTGAAATTAGCTATGTGATCTTCTTTAATCACCAGCCAAAGTTTATACCCGGTTCCGAAGTAAACCTCATTATAGGATCGGAACGTGATGAAATCTTCCCTATGTATACGGTTTCCGGAACCATGACCACCAATGTGGTGATACGGGACGTGTAGGTCCATAAGTTCAGGGTTTCCCGTAATCTCAGGTCCAGGATCCAAACGCTCTTCAGGAAGAATATCGAGATTGCCAATATAATACGGAATATCTTCTCGAGGAGGATCTGAGGCAAACTTCTCAAAAATTGCCACGATTTCCGGAATTGTTGGCCGCTGACATTGGGTAGTGAACCCCTCCCAGTGGATTGGAGGTCGACGATCCGGGACGTAAATATTTGCGTAGCCCATGCCTTTTGGACCTGGCACATACTGAGTGCTCGTGGTCTGCCACCTTTCATCAGTCGTCTTGACCATCTCCTTCATGTGGGCCAAGTCAACATTTCTGCGAGGAACAGAGAAGTGCTGGTGTTCGCCTTCACGTTCCATCTCGGCAAGTTTGGGGACGAGCCTTTTCATATCAGCCGGCGTGAGAACTGTTGTCGGAGGAAGCGAGGAGCGTGTCTCGTTGGACGGATTGAACCGCATCGCTGGTGGTGAGCTAGCGGTATCGCTTCGTTCGCCAGGTGGGCCGGCAGAGGGAGACTCTGTCTGTTGGTCGCTGGTGCGTTGCTCATCTCCACTCCCTGGCGAATGACGCTGCTCTGCGGCCACGGCCAGCATATACATGGCTGATGCCATGCCTTGAGTGAGATCATCGGCATGAGAATCATTGGGCCTCATATCACTGTTCATCGGGGGGCTGGCTAGCCGGTCGTCGTGCAGCTCAGCTTCGGTCTGTGCCGTAGGCCTTTGTGGCTCACAGGAACTGGCCCTTTCACTGACCTCAGGACTCTGAGTTGGCTGGCCAGTTCTGTCGTCAGTGACCGGACTCGGCTCGTCAGGGGAGCTGGGTTTGTCGCCAGTCGCGGGGTCCTGTCCCGAGCCAGAGTCAGCGATTCTTTTGAGGCCTCCAAGGTCAGGCTGCCGTTTCTGCACGTTATCTCCTGTGTCATCGACGTCCAACATGGCCTCATCCCCGTCAGCAGACCGACCAGAGCTCTCCGGCCATGTGATGTGAGTCGCAACGGAACCGGCTGGTGACGTGTCTATGGCAATGGAGGCAGCTGATGATTCAGTCCCAACCGAGGGGCTCCTTGCGAAGGATCTACCCTCTCGCCTTGTATTCAGGTCGGCTCTTGCGCTTCGGTTGGTTGGGCTCGAAGTGACTGCGCGACGGTCGTTGATGTCGTTGCCTCCCTCCTTGGGTGAGTCAGGCAGACTGTTGGCCGAGGCTAAATCGCTCCCCGTCGTGATCATATCCTCTGAGTCCAAGGGCTGTGGATCATCAAATGTCTGGGCAGGCTGTTCGCTGCTGGGAAGCATGAGATTCTGGGCTTGGGCGTGGGCATCTTCAGCCTGCAATGTCAGTGTCTGTAACTGGTCACCCAAACCATCCATGCCACCCAGGACTGTCGCCAGTAGCTCAGCGGCCGGATCCTCGAGTTGCTGGCGAACCATGCAATGTAGTGCACTGAAGCTTGACGAAAGGTCTCGTGCTTTTGTGACGAGTGAGTCAAGTTCTGAGATGAGAGGATTATGTGTGGACATAGTGTTGCTGAGAAAGTTGGTGCGGGGCGGATGCGACATTGCTTTCAAGGCAGGTCTTTGAGACTGGAGCAACACGCTACTTATGTATCCGTTGTTTGCGGCTGGGAGATCCGAGCTCGCAGGGATGCTCGGACCAGCTTGTACGCACGGTGCTGGATTATCGCCCAACTGATAAGATTACCCCGCACCAGGCATCACGCCACGGCGTTGAGGCGGTGCTACGTCAAGCCACTCTGAAGCGCCCAACTTCCTGGGAAGTCACAATCTTGTGCACCTCGAATCTTCGCCAACTATTTTTTCATATTGCTTATCTAAGCGTTAGTGGCATCCCTCACACCCTGTATCCAAGCCATTATTTTATCTTTGGGTCTGTTTTGGACCTCGAGACAAATCGCTGCTACCTTCTGATCGGCCTCCATTAAACCAGGTTCGGGTTCGCTGCTAATTGTTGTCACGCTCTTTGTATCCTGTTTGCCCCCTTGAGTATCGTGGCTAGTCGGTATGTGCTGTGCACATTGCTTGGCCTCGCCATTGCCACCGAATTCTACCAACTTTAGAGAAATTGGACTGTTATCGCCACAAATTGTTATAGAATAACGTGGAGAGCCGTCAGGGCTGTCAGTATTTCAAAGGCATAGTGGCAGAGAGAGTCTTACTAGGTACTGAATCCATGTTGGTGGAGTGAAACCTGTTGAAAGTGAAGCTGACACAACAAACAACGATGCTGATATGTCCCTACCAACTCATTATGATACATCGCCCCCGAGTCCCGAGTGGAGCACAGTGAGCCCTCAACATGGCCAACAGATCCGAAGCCAATTCCGCCAGCTCTCGCATCATCAAACTTCTGCCACTATCGACAATCTCGTGGAAGACGCTGCTGATCTTGGCCACATCTTACTTTCGCTGGCCAGCATCTACCAAATATTCTTTCCGCAGAAACAGATCTTCTCTATGATAGAAGAGAGCAAAGAACAGCCGCTATCTAAGTTCATTCTGGGCAAACTCTATGAGCTTCGATCAAAACTACACTTGAAGAATGATTTCGATGAGGACGCTGCTTCTTAAAGTTCATCGTCAACCGGGTTGCCTGTCAACTTATTGACCGATAATTTACTCCTATCTCCTGGTCTTGGATCCCACTCTCATTTCTAATCTCACAAGCTCAGATAATCTCTTACTCTTATTCTTCGGATTTTCTCTCCACTCTCTTAGTATTTATAAATAATTCTCTCTTTAAAACAGACCACTCTTTAATCGATTTCTTATTAATATACCAGATAAACCCCATTCACCTACAGTATTTCTTCTAAGTGACCTAATTTAGTGAATTGTATAAAATCTGCCAGCTTAGATTTACACGCCAATTCCTTTGTAACACCATGTCCCGTAGTATGTTCCATCGTAGTATCCTAGACATGCCCCCAACCAGGATGCCCCAATGATAATACTTTGACCGTCCATTTGAAATGAAGCTAATGTCCAACCAGATATTTGTTCTAGTTCTAGCAGACTACACTTTACTATACAGAGAACATGCTCTCTACCAGGAGTAAATGTATCCTTGATGAAGGTACCCTCTGCATGCTGAAGACGCTTTTGGTACACTAATGTATGTTAGAGCTTGCTAATATCAAGTTTGAAGCAGACATTACCTAGCTGTCCGAAAACTACATCAATAATTCTGAGTTCCTCTGGCGACGTGAGTGATGTCATTATTTTAAGCCTCTGGGTAATAAAAGATGGTTTAAGAAGTTCGGGGCTATTTGCACAACAGTCTAAAATCTTGGAATCAACGTGGGATTTATGGATCCTTTTATGCACTGGAGAGTCTTTGCCGGTCTGGTAGTGCATATTTGGAGGGGCGTGCAAACATTTAGCGTCATGACGCCCTGCATCTGTAGCCATCCTTGTCTCAAGGGGCTTGCAACCCAAAAACGCTAGCAGGCAAGCAGCGCTTTAAAAGACAGCCAACGCCCTGGTCCAACGTCAGTCCACAGAGAACAAACACCAAGATGAAAATACTCAACCCACTCTCCTGCATGATACCTGTAGGCACAATACGCTCGTACCTCGGGCATAAAGATCAGCTTCTGAAGCTCGTTATCCCATTCGTTGCCTTATATTATGGTTCTTCCCCAGACTCACCCAGCTTTCCAGACTTGTGCAAAGAAGCCACAGATCATGGACTGTATGGATTCCTTGAACTCCTTCACCAACGCCTCGAACCCCGTCCAAGATCCCTTCATTTACGCGACATGTTCCGACGCCGCACCCAACGCCTTCTAGATTCTCTCAAGGATCTACGGTACACAACCAAGACTCAATGGGGTCAACAATTCGTTCAACTGCAACTGGAGTCACCCAACCTTGACCTCAACGAAGACGATGCCTTTTCTTTGTTAGGAGGTATACCTACTCAAGGCGGCCCTCACGACAAGCATCTTCGGATCGCGATCCTGGTGGGGATGCGGTCAGGGACAGAAGGATACTGCATACAGGATGACTCTTCGGTCACTGAGATTGCCTGTAAACTTGCCATGTTCCTGCAGGAGGACCAGCAAGTCCTGCGAGATGCTCCCTTACCCTCTTATGCTAGCTCATTTACATCTGTGGCATCAGATGAAACACTGGTCGAGGGTACGGACGACATTTATGTCTCATAGGTATACATAGCTGGCACGTTAAATGTTCTTTGCTGTATTGACTCTACTTCCACTCTTGGCCCTTCTGACTCTAATTACTACATGATCAAAGTTGCCTTAGTAAATGTGCCATTCCTGGTAGTATTCCTCAGAGCAGTGCCCTATGACATGAGTCAGACCGCTGTCTCGGTACCATGCTCCAATAATGACATCGCGCCCGTCAGCCCTCTGCGTTATCACAAACTCCCAACCAGACGTTTCCTGTAGGGTTTCTTGATTGTCCGATACTCGATATATTTTATCAGGAACGGTTTGAATTGCAATGCCTGCAAGCTGGAAATGAGATACCAGTCTCAAAATTGCTAGATGCATTAGTAGATGTTTCTATGAGTTGAGGGTTAGCCTTACCTAACTCTCGATATATCACAGAAGAAATGAAAACCATGGTGGTATACGTGGTAAGGGAATAATGGATTTGATCTTGCTTTGAGAAGGAGAGTGGGAGAAGACTCAGCACAAAGCCCAGCTTAAATATCTGGGGGAAGGGCCATCCGCTCACGACTCCTGGATACAGGGTTGGCATAGATGCAGCCTGCAGTATATACACAGTGTGGGCCTGAGTGGCAGGGGTATTTACAAATTAATCTAAAGAATAATTGTCTAGACGATCTTCCGTATAAATATTTCTCTGATTAGAAGCTGTAGACAATGACAATTCAATGCTGGTCCCAACACCCTGAAAAAGGCTTACACAAGAAACAAAAGTTACAACATGGGTTTATTTGCAAGGATCTAAGATAATGAAGGGGCGTGTAAAGTTGTCAGCAGCTTCGTGTTATGCTACCGTCCTCTCCCATTGTCTTAACTTCCGCTACGTTTCTAAACTAAGAATGCGATCATTTCCTTTGGCAAACCGGTTGCTGGCCCCCCCCTGTAATCCTCGGAGTCGTCGGTGTAAACTCTGAACGATGGCCACTCGCGTTTCAATCTATCGCGCTCCGATTCGTCCACCTCCGCAGGAATAATGACAGCTCGAATTCCGTCTTGACCAAGTTTTGGATCTACGACAACCTTATAGGGAGCACCCCATGACGTACGATGCCATCCTTTCGTTATTTTCCTCTCTTCCATGTAACGACGGGCTATCTCGATGTCTCCCAGGATGCCGAAGACATCTGCACCTGCTGGGGTGTCTGGGGTGTCTGGGGTGTCTGGGATCCGTTGCAAAGCTTTTCGACCTGATTCCGGATCGCTTTCTGTTGCCTGGCGATGTTTGCGGATGTATTTGATAATGAAGGCAAGGATGAGGAAACAGATGACAGCTACGGGTACTGCTATCGCGATGGTGATGCTCTCCGATAGCTTCATTTTAGCTTGGTCTAGGTCTTGGTGGAGGTTTCGGGCAGCCTGTTGTGTCGTATGCGCCGCGGCCCTGGTTTGTCGGGGTGCTAGAAGAGTCTAGCATGAAGTGCTTGATTGGAAAGTTAGGTATGAATTACTTTGCGAACCAGTGTCGGTGAGGCCTGCAAGTAGTTGCCTCGCCGGGTTGCACATTACTTTAAGTATTTGGCCTGAAAGCAGAAAAAGCAGCCCTGACCTTGTGAATGCTGCAGTGTTGGCCCCCCATGTCCCAATACTCCAAGCACCCCCCTCCCTAGCCTCCCCGTATGCGTAGGGTGAGTAGGCCCACATATTCTACATGAATTCCATGAATTCTTTCCTCTTACGTTCGTCAGATCATTTCCACTCATTTCCGTCCCACTAGCGTGAGGGGTTGCGTCAGCAGCCCCCCTTTTACTTCATGAAGTCCATGAATTCTTTCCTCTTACGGTAGTGAGATATTTTCTTCCCACTTCCATTTCTCCAGCCTTTGAAACCTTGCAAACATGAGCGAGACACCGTCGAGTCAGGAGACGCCTGTCCCGTTCAGTGATCTTGTTGCTACACTCCGATTTCCCCCACCTGCACCTAAACCTCGTCGACGCACTCACGATCCCATATGGGACAAACTAACCACGAAGGTGCCAAAGACCGAGGCCGACTGGCAGACTGTTCGGTGTCGCCATGACTTTGACTCGCCGGAAAGGATCCCCGACACCCTAGCTCGACTACTTGACCCCCTGGAGGAGAGCAATCTGCACAAGATCGTTTTCTTGGCAGGTTGCAGTGTCGACTTGTATGAAGCTAGTAACAAAGAGCCAATCTACTCAACTCTGAGACAGTTCTTGGATAACCCTAAGCTCCCGCCAAGCACGCTGGATAGGTACTTGCTCGCAGTGGGCAGGCTTATTGAACTTCTTGACAAATTATACGTGCAGGGGCTTCGGCACCGTGCGCTGGAATTGGTTCTTTACAGTAAGGAAGATACCATAGCCTGCACCAGCCTGCGTTAATACCTGGCAGTACCAAACGACATCGCACATATCCGACAATACGGAGAACACCAAGGCCGATTCCTCCAGTCTATCCCGGTCACTAAACCTCCCCCGGAGGCTCAAGGCTCCATAGTTCTCTACATCCCATTTTTACTTCACTACATACGTCCTGACCTTGAGTAAGCTTCCCACGCTCTGTATTAGACAGAAACTAAGGTGAATTCGGAGGTATGATCGTATTTGCAAGGCCTTGGGGACTCGTCTATTCCTGGAAGAGGAACTTCAAGAGTTCCTCTCAGCATCGCGAACCCGCAGACTTAGCCTGCGTCTTCCCCCTTTGCCTCCCCCTATTACACCACCTCTTCGGTCTATGCAGCACTTCGAAACTTTTGTCATTTCCGAGACTCTACAGAGGAGAGTGCTTAATTCAGCCAGCCAACTGCGTGGGTTTAACCCAACGCCACCCGGCCTCACCAGTGAAGTAGATCTCTATGCCTACGAGTGGTCGACTGAACATCAAGCTTTATTTGATGCAGCAATGAGAAACTTGGTATGTGTTCGTCATAGTGTCATATCATCGCTAATGGTAAAGATATCACTCAAGTTCCTCATTAGAGGAGAACTATCCCGAGTCTCAGCGCACGCAATTCACCACGAATCTGGCTTGCTCCAGACGCCAATCGGAAGATATCAGATTGTCGTGCCAGTAATCAAAGAAAGAGCAGAGTCATGTCGGGTCTCGTTGGGCGGGTATGGACTTGGGCTGAAATGGGTTGCCTGGAGCATTGAGTCAGGATTTCTGATGAATCAAGGCACTTCACTACTTGTACAAAGTCCGATTGACTATATACTAATCCGGCTATCGCCCTTTACTTGAATACAACCACGTCTTTATGCCCAGGAAGCGAATCTATCACGTCTTCGCTTCTGCCCTTGCCATCATCGTCTGTAGGAAGTTAATAATGAATTTTCTTTCATGTTATCAAGTCGCCGCACCACAAGCCGGAGGGTTCTCTTTAGAACTATCTCCCTTTTCTTTCTGTTTGTCTTTGTCTGATGGTTCAGACGTGGAGGACGGGGGCTTGTCCTTTGGATCGTCTGACATGCTGTATGAATGGAGAATTTATGTAGTTGATCGAGTGATTTGTCCTTTGCTGATTTTACCTAGTATGAATAGCTCACTTTTATACCCGACAATGCCAGGTCATCGAAAGAGTCCCTCGCTTCGCCAACTTCCTGGTACTTGGCTAATATGACCGACCTGTAGGATCCCTGTCGGGCATCTCTAATCTTGGAGTTTTCATGCTGAACTAATGTATGTTACGGGCTGCATAATGGGCTAGCTCACGGATAGCTGAGGTAAAGGAACAGTCACATCTTATACGTCGCAGAAACTCATCAATTCGAGCACTATGGCGAGGTGAACCAGAGATTGTGAGCTGGCGGCTCTCACCCGGCCAGTAAGATAGACCAAGCGTGTGCATTGTGTTAGGGGCTAAGGTGATATAGGACACTACTACAATGCGTCGAGATGGTGATAGAATAATTCATTGTACAATATTTTCAAGTACTGCTAGCCGATCAGCTAGAGAGGTGAGTACCTCACCTTTCATGGCTACCTGCATAAGGCTAGATTTACCCAATCATAGTAGGGGGTGCTCACCTTTCATGACTACCCTACATGGGGCTATACTGATCCAATCATATTGAAAGGTGCTCACCTTTCATGACTACCTACATGGGGTCATCCTGATCCAATTATATTAAGGGGTGCTCACCTTTTATGACTACCTATATGGGGCTATGCTAATCCAATCATATTAAAAGGTGCTCACCTTTCGTGACTACCTATGTGGGGCTATACTGATCCAATCATATTAAGGGGCCCCCATCTCAGCAATGGCTGCCTGAGGTTTGCAACCTCTACCTGTATCTGCCAACGCAGTCCGTGCGGGGTATGTCCATCGCAGGACATCCTCCCCTGGTATGCCCATGATGTCCTCCGGGTTTTCTGTTGACGAAGCGAAGAAAGATATCTACCAGATTGGCTTTCATGTTATCGAGAACCCAGCTCTGGGCTCAGCATTTGAGCAGATGACAAAAGACGAAGCGGCATTCGACATCTCCTCGGATACCGGGTTTGAGTTCTGCATTAAGTTCGTTTTGTCTGAGCCGGTAGGTCTTGATCTCTTTTGGATTTCTGTAATCGAGTTAACTTTGTCAGCGGGTGAGAGAGACGCTGGACGCGCTTGGCGACGATCTCGGCTCACGATTCATTCTCGGGTACTGTGGCGGAATTCCTGCTGACCCAAATCGAATATATTCCTTCCGCGCTGGTGGAGATAAACCACATCTCTTGCTAGTGCATGCCTGGCCACGGAATTCGAGTTCAGTATACTATTGCGGATTACATAGCGAAGAAGTTCCCAAGTACCAGTCTGATAATAACCTGCTGCGAGTATTGGGACGGGATGTAAAATCATTCACCGGCAAAGAACTTGGGTGCGACCGAAACAATGAAAGACATCCTTTGGCGGATGGCGGATTGTAAGTGATCAGACACCTGAAAGCTCGATTCCTTTTTAACAACATTAAAGGGTCATATGGGATGCCAGGGCCGCGTTCCGATCGCTTTGTCAGTGGTCGTACTTTTATGTGTTTGTCGAGGAAGAACAGCTAAAGGAATGGAAAGAGACGCGTGAGTTTTGGAAGACAGGACTAAGCATTCCGGCATCGCAGGATCCCGATTATGTGGCTCAGTTAGGAGTTTATGTGCAAAGAGACTAAGTATCTTCATATAAACTACGAAGAAATTTTATCTAAGGGTCTCTTTCTCCTGCTCTTATCCGTGCCGTCCACCAGAAACCAAGAGTCCCAACCCGAAGTGTACTTCTCGCAGAAAGTAGCCACATGGTCGGCTGTGTCATCAAGGCAGAATAACCCGCTATTTTGAGCCTCTTGAAGTGTCACGCCGGGGTCGTCCATGCAGAAAAGTCCCGTATTGCTCACAGCTTTACCGACAACACGAGCCTCCTCAAGGTTTGCCATTACCACACCATTTCTCGCTGTTAGCGTCTTATTCGGCCGTGGTTCATTGACGTCTGTATTGAGTGATGCAGGAGTATCCAGCGGGGGCCAGACATGGTTCGTTTCGTTCGAGGTCGATTTCGAGGATTTTAAGTATCGATTTATCTTTCGTTTGCTCGACTCGCAAAATGTAATGGCAATTTGGTATTCCTGAGAGGCTCTCATCTGAAGCCGTCGCCGGCGTTCCGTAATCCATGTTGTGCCCAGCGGGTGTTTGCAGCCGTGCGATGTTGCAGTGTTGCATGAGGTGTATAATTTGCCGCACCCTTTGCACGGTTCGATAAACGGAATATCTGATATGTCAAGAAGTGTTTGGCTCTGTCAGAATTGGGGACTTACGCGCCCTGAAATGCCGACTTCGATTGCTAGGGTTTCTATCTTTTACCTCACAGTTCGCTAGCGGACATTGGGATCCTTCGTTGCGATAAAATTCATATTTGGGCGTGGCAATGTGTGATTGACTATGTAGTAAGTCTAGGACAAGTCGCGATTCCAAGGACTCACACATTAGCAACCTCTATAATAATTAGAAAGCACTCACTCGAAACTCTTCGATATGTAACTCAAGGGCATAATCGTTGTAAAATTTTCTGCTGCACACTTGGCATATGGCTGGTCTTAAATAAGCTTCATTGTCTCGGGAAGTTCCTGGGGTGATATGGTTCAAACACTGCGTATATGCTGCGAGAACAGATTGTGTTTGGGACTAACGATATTGAATTAAGTCTAGCTGCTGTTGGTAGGGGGTTTTAGTACCTTAAATTCCGTGATATGAAGTTGAAGTGCTTCAGATGTTGCAAATACTTGCAGACACACTTGGCATTTAAATTGGTCCGGCATGATGAAGATGAAATCATAAAGGTTAAGTTTGAAATGACGAAAGAAAAGCGCAAGAAACTTCCAGTGTTCCTGCTTTGTCATCATTATCCAATCATTGCAAAAGGATAAGTGGACCAGCAGTGGTCACCTTACCACAGACCCACATCTTTTTTTGCTGCCTGATGAGTGAATAAATGTTCGTCACGGTCATTTATCTCTTGACTACTACTATTGTCACCTTTTATAACACCTTTTACGATGAAGTGCGAGCGCTGCGACGGTACCGGAAGGAAAGGCGAAGCTGTTTGCCATGAATGCAATGGACTTGGAGAACGTTGAAGCAGGCAAGTTTTATATATACTATCTAAAACCCTACTTACATTTACTAGCAGGGGACAATGTTTGATGGATATTCGGGTTATACACTTGAGTTTTATGCAGGCTATATACATGGTCTTTTATCGCAAGGAAGGTAAGGTCAACTACGCCCTTACACTAACACACCTTCGGCGATCACTAAGGATCTGTTGTCTGCTGAGGCTGCCATGCTGAGAGGCTAAGAATACAATATAACTCTCAAGAGGATGACGATACCAGAGGCTTTGGCGTATGGGCGAGCGCCAGGGTGGAATTAAATGGAGTTTGACAGCATGTATGGAGATAAATGCAAATAACAGCGGAAGTTTGATGTTATCACCGTTGAAACGCCGACTTTACCCGAGTCTAACCGAGAGTGGAGTGATTTCTTTATTGATGAGAGACTGAGCGTTATCTTTCATAGGATTGGACTATGGAAGCACTTTCGATTTTCAGAGTACTTACAGACGACCTGAAGCGGCTGTATAGTTTACTTAATGAGCATGAATGAAAAAATGACTTCGATGTTGTATATTGTTAGTATAGATAGAATACCAGAAGTGCAGTATTTTACCTAAACTATTCCTTCATGTCTTAATTGACTTCAGCCCTATGTACTGTTAGGTATCTGATGTCAGCACGGCTCGGATCAACGGAAGCACCTATTCGTTTTTTTAATCAATGATGTCAATCAAGCGGTGACTCAAGTAGGGCTCTGCAGTTGCATGCATCGTGAGAGCTTGTCAGAATGCGACCTCACTCTACGCATGACTCCCTGCAACCAACAACCCATCCATAGCTAAACGACAGCTCTACTTAATCACATCGAGTCTTTCCCCATTTGTGTTCTATGGTATATTGGACCATATTTTGGTTACACTGCATCATGCAGGTCAAGAAGTAGGCTGTCCCCGCGAACTTAGAAATACACCCCCTCCAGTATACTTGCTTGCATCCATAATATGCCCCCGTGGGCCACGAGATAGAGCAAACGCCTTGCATGGTAGATATTGCATTTATCCCCTCAAGTTAGGCAACCATTCTGTTCCCTGCCCGGCTACAAATACCCGGGCAATGACAAGGGCTTTTCTGGGGTATTTAAGATCCATTCATGTCGCCCTTGAGCCTGATATCTAAGTTCGCATTCAAACCAACGTTCTGCTACCTCTTAAATCAATTTAACTTTCACAATGGCCGCCACTGAAATCGGTGGATGCTTATCCTGAAACACTAGGCCTTGAGTTAACGATATCAGCTGGAACAGTCTTCCCGAGTCCCGGGATCAGCCAGAGGTTCCCGGCCAGCACTTCAGTATGCTGGCAGAGATCTTGGAGCGCCATGGTTTGAAGAAGAAGTTGTCTTTTCACCTCATCCATCGACATGACCTCATCGATGATGGCAAAGTCATGATGACGAGCAATCTCAACATTCTCATCGGAAAATGGATTCGCCCGGTGGATATCCATAACCTTAACCTAACCAACACTCATGGCTATCTCTTCAAGATGAGCTCTGATGGCAGTCCCCGAGTCTATAAGTACAGAGAAGGACCTCTGCCTGACCTAGCGGGTGTCTCACCCGATTTCCTTTCCGAGCTGAACCACTTTTTCCAGGGTAATCAGTTAGGCGACCTTCTGGCGCTTGGGGTCACAGATGGTATGGAGGGCCTGGTCGAGTTTGACCTTGGCCATAACGGAACTGTCCTGCTCAAACAGGAGCAGGCAAATTATGGCAAGCTTGCCAAGGAAACAGGGTTCATTTATCATGAGGGGGGAGATGGAATTAGACAGCTTAAGGGCAATGAGCAGCATGCTGAGACAACCACTGGGCCTCACAAGGTCTTCTGGGATGGCAAGCTCGAGAACGAGGCCGAACTGGTGAAGGCTTCACATGAATTGGGCCTTATTCGGTGCGAGTAGCGTCGCGCTTTATATATCTTTACAATTAATTATATATAAAGCGACAAGAGCTGAAAGGATATTCCATTATTTGAGATTATGGTCGCGGAGGGCAGTAGTAGTGATTCTACTTTTATTGATCCCGGTTCGACTGCGCTGTGGCGGCCTGGATGGTGTTGCGGCTGGAATGCTGCCTAAATGCTGCCTAAACGATGCCGAGGTGCTACCGAGATCATTGATTTAAAGTCTCGCTTGACCAAAATAAACTCCTACCTCCCTAAATATTGTACCCTTCGCCTATAACTATCCTGCCATGAGCATCGATTTTTACTCTGTTGAAAGCTGTATCCAGCACTTCTTCGACACCTCAACTACAGTTACAAGGGCGGAATGTGATATGAAAGCCGCATCTCTTGTCGGTGGGTCAGTGACTCCAGTGCCTATACAGGGTGTATGGAGCTATACAGTCACTGGCGGCCCAGATCAGGCAGATATTGTGCAGTTCCGCGCGGAGCGATCCAAGCTGGATATGGCAAATATGAGAATCGCTGAGCTAGTTCACACAAAAGATGTTCCCAGGTGCAAGTATTACGGGCAAATCGGTAGCCAAAATCCTTTGTCTATCTACGTGATGGAGAAGCGTGATGGCGTATGTTATATCCAGACAAGGGACACTTCATGGGAGGGTAAGGCGGAATTTGAGATGCGGTAGTTCCGGACTGTTGGTGACCTTGCAAGGTAGGTTTATCTGCCAGCCACTCAAGGTAATAGTCATTTAACTGGATGGCAGGTTCTTCGCAGCAGCATGGCGGGGGGCGCAGGAAGTGTCTCCGTCTACTGTCAATACCTTGCACAAGGAATTTGAAAGTGATCTTAATCGACTATTTCAACGGCTTCCTGATCGCTTTACGGAAACACTCAATCTGGTCCGCCAGAACCTGCCCAGAATCTTCACCCTTCCCTCTGTCATCACTCACGGTGACCTCAACGAAACCAACATTCTTGTTGATAATGCCGGCCATATTTCTGGCGTTATTGATTGGGCAGAGTCAAAAATATACCCATTTGGGATGTCGCTATGGGCATTAGAGAACCTTCTTGGCTATATGGATAGCAATGGCTGGCATTACTATGATAATGCTCAGGAGCTCAGAGATGAGTTTTGGCGAATCTTTGAGACTGACATTGGAGGCATTCAGGAGGATGTTAAGGTAAATATCCGTTTTGCAAGGATGATTGGATTATTCCTACGATATGGCTTTCATCAAGATGGGGCAGTAAGAGGAAAAGTAAGGGATACTGATATTGCCCTTAGGTATGCTGATGCTTTTTGCACAGAAGGTATCTGAGAAGAGACAGCTTGGATTAATGGCAAGAGAGAGTAGTCAACTGCCATATACGGGGACTTGACTTAGGTAGTATACTAATAATTGTTAAAAATTCTTAGACTAATAGTCTCCTAAACGGTTGATGGTAGAAAGGGGGCGGCTGAATATCCTTGGTCATCCATTGCGTCTACGTTTGAATGCCGCTCAACAGCAGTGCCCGCCTGTATTGCCAAATCCCCTTTAACAAGAACCCTAAGAACTGGTGACAGCACTATAAAACCAAGAGAACTTTCCCAATCCTGTGACTTATTTTCTCGTCCATCGAAATGAGAAATTATGCTTTCTGGGAACGGCCGAGTCCTCAAAGGCGTCTTGCTTCCCTGATTCATGCGAGGGACACGATAAGTGATGAGTGAAGATGACCATAACCAAATTCACCGTATCAGCGGCCTACCCGCACTTGTGGCCGTGTTAGAAACGAACAAGAAAGTGTGGCTTATTTAATAAGGAGATGAGGACATCATCACTAGCATTCTGAGAAAGACTCCTAGCGCTTGACCTTGTCCTTCTGTTGCATGATATCCCAATGTTGCTTGACACCGTTCTCTGTGCGCTTCAATTTCTTTGTGATATAATAGTCCGATGGAGTGCCGTTGCTCTGCTGGGAGCGCTTGAGTCGTCTAAGAAGATCCTCTTCTCCTTTTGTCCATCTGCGACGTTGTATACTTTTCTGCGACTGTGAGTTGCCAAGCTCGGCTTCGCTTTCGCTATCATCAGGGCCCGAACATGTGCTTGAGAGAGTATCTCTCCAGTCATCGCCTATTTCGTCCACGGCTACCTCTATGGTATCATGTATAGACTGGACGCTGACATCTGCTATCAGGTCATGTGATTGGACTGGGGACAGCATGTCCAGTGCCCTCAAGGTTGACTCTGCAGCGTTGCGAATCGATGAAATAATTTCTTCAGATGTATTCGATGTAAGTTTGCGTCGCTTCGGCGAATGGTAGGCTTCTGACCCAGAACGCTGAGAGTCACTGCTGGCGTCGTGTTCAGAAAGCAATCGATTTGCTGATGAGGGTATCTCAAGTGGAGCTGGCGTTTTCTTGAACAGGCCAGGCTCCACGATGCCAGGCTCTGTAATGCTGGGCTCTGTGATGCTAGGTAGTATACTAGCTGCTGCGGCAGGAACGGCGCGCAAATTCATGCCATCTAGGCTGACTTGCCTGTCGTTTGGGGCTGAGGACGAAGGCTCCTGAGACTCTGATGCTGTACTGTTCCCTCCAGATAGCGCAGCGTGGGATATAGCATCAGATACATCTAAATCAGCTACCTGGGGGCTAGTTTCTTGCATGTTGTCTTTTCTGTGAATAAAGGCATCTTGTAGTTGTTAGGGATATTCTTATAGTCTTTAAAATGGATGTATTTACCTTGATTTCTGCAAAATGTTTTGGCAATGTGGTGAGGTTACTAAAAGTGTACTGGTGCTCGAGGTAGTGACGGAGTGGTCTTCGTATCTGGTGACCAAGTTTATTCGGCTGAACTGATCTCTGCATTGCTCCCTTCTTCAGAGGTATTGACATTATAAGGTTCTCGCATCTCTAAAGTCTACCGTAATCTAAACGTTTATTGCCTCCCAGACAGCAAAACTTCATTAAGTCAATATCATTAAGTTAGCTGCCTCAATTGCCTTACTTGCTCTTTAGCTGGCCGAAACCTTCCTCCCGCAACCCAAATCAAAGGTCCTGTGTTGAACCACGCTTCAATCGTCCAACACGCTTCGATAGTAAGTCATTCAACCCGACTTCCCTTCTAATCGCAATCGCTAACAATACCGCAGCTGCCACATCACGATGCCTACTGCTCAGAAGAAGCCTGCAGTCCGATGAGGCTTATCTAACCGAGGACCTCGATATGATCCCTTTGATCGACCTATTTATCAACAGAGACGACCACGCTGACCTCCGTGATATGGCCACGGAAATCGGATCGGCCTGGGAGCGTACGGACGATGCCAGCCGCGTCAAGCTGGCAGCCTTTGGTTGCAAGATCCTTGAGGTCATGTGGCGTCACTACCCGCTGGTCGGCAAAGAATTCCTTGAGCTTAAGGGGAAGTTGCTCAGAGGGGTAGCTCCAAGCTACGATTAGTTGGTATTCGGGCAATTTCGCAGGCTTCTATCCCAGCCACCCTCTGTCAAATTTCTGAGGCCAACAGTACGAACATTTTCTGCAAGGTCCTCTTCTTTCCTTGTGCTAATGCGTAACCGATTCACAAATCGTGGTGAGGGACAGGATCAACAACATACAATACGGCGTGGGAGTAAACGCAGCCATGGCGTCGGTCTACCAGCATCATCTCGATGTCCGGCGATTAGCTGCACCAAAGGGTGGCATGCCATGGCCAAAGGCAGGGAGGGGAGGTGCCATTGCCGTCTCTTGCACCTACGGCTCAAGAAGTATAGTAGTCTTCGTCCACGCCTACTTACCGGCCATTCAGTTCGAAGTACTAGACGTCGAGGCGCTAGCTGAAGCTGTTCCATCTAGAGGTCTTGACTTCTCTCGGCTGGGTGCAGTCGCAGGCTTTTCCAAGCTTTCTGCGCGATTCTACGGCCAATCCGTCCGGAATGGAGCTCGAATCGTTTGTATGCCAGTACTCAACTAGCCCGGGAATAAAGGAAGAAAAGCAGCTATCCACAGGCCCTCCCGCGGTAGGGCGGCTGTAAAGAGTAAGAGACTCACCAGTCGCTCGAGAGTCAAGATATGTTGAAAAAAGAAAGGAGAAAAAAAAAGGAACGTAAGGAAAAGGAAAAGCACAAGAATGAGGGCCTTGTAGGCTTTGTAGAAAGTTCTGGATGAAGTGTATAGTTCCTCCCCCCTCCCGACTTCCCTGAGTATCTCCGTTAACTACTTAGACAGTCTGAAGTGACACAGCTAGAATACAAACCCCGTACTCGTCTTCCTAATCGCATCTCTACTCCCATCAATCTAGACTGTTCACCCCTATCACCCGAAGAAAAAGCGCGAAAACATAGACGTCGTTTCCACCTTGGCGTCTCCGTGACTTTCGTTGCTGAGGCGCTCCCATTCTTTCTCGTCCTTGTCCTCGTCCTCGTCCGTGCCCTCGTCCGCGCCGAGACCCTTGCTTGCCGCTCTCCAGCGCTTGATAGCCTTAGTAGAATCCTCCGTCTTCGGGATACTGTCGAGCACGCCCTCGCTCAGCGGAACCGTGACCTGCGGGTCCGTGGCTGCGTCTGCGGCGGGGGCTGTGGTTGTGGCTGCGGCCGCGTCCGAACCTGCGCCGCTGCCCTTCGTATGCGCGTCGTCCACCCCTCGCACTGGAAGCGTCATCTCCACCTTGGCTTTGGTGGGCTCCGCCTCGTGGGTAACCGGCGGCTTCTGGGCCGCCGCGGTGGCATTTTCGAGACCGATGGCCTTGTCCAGATCCATTTCATAAGCCGAGCTCGGCTCATGATCACCGTCCTCTGATACCGTGCTGGGTGCCACGGCCGGGAGGTTCACGGCTTCTGTTGCCTTTTCGGCGTCGACCTGGCTGACTGGCTTCTCGGATTGCGTAGGTTGCTGTTCAGTCGTGTCAGTGAGTTGGCTCGCTTCGGGAGTGTTGTTGGCTACACTGACCTCTTCCGCGTCGCCCTCGACCTTCTCGTTGACAGCTATAGTAGCCACATCCGTAGTAGCCTTGGCTTCGTCCTCTTTCCGTTTCTTCTCTTTTTGTCTCTCCTCCTCTTTCCGTTTCTTCTCTTTCTGCCACTTCTCTTCCCTTGCTGCTCTCCTCTTCTCCCTCTCGATCTCGGCAGCGTGGAAGAAAGGATGTACATAAACAACTCTGACGCCGCCGTCGCGCTCGATGATTTCCGGCATCTTCTTGTTGAGGTCAGGCTTCGGTACGGATGAGGCCCCAGGCACGCTGATCCAATAGCGTCTCTCCTCGTCGGTCTCGAAGACAAAGAAGCAGTCGGACAGCTGAGCAGCCAGGCGCAAAAGCTGGTTTGACCGAGCGTCACATGTCGCGGCGTCCTGGACATAGTTGCGAACCTGCATCTCGTCGTAGTCGTATTTCGAGCGCTTGAACCAGCCGTTGGGGAAGAGAGGGGGAACACGATGCAGCCCTTCCCACCTCCGCACTTCTGCCTCTTCGGCTTCTCTGTCCTTCTGCTCGTCTTCCTCTTGCGTCTTCTCGGCTTCTACCTCCTTCGCCTGGGAGTCTTGCTGTTGAACATCCTCGTTTTCGTTCTCTTCCCTCCTCACTTCTACCAGTGATGCCTCGACTGATTCATCGACGGTCTGCGCGGCGGGTTCCTTGGCGGTCTGCACAGCCGCTGGGGTGGCATCAGGGGCGGCTGGGCAGGCAACGACTACTGCGTCCTCGGCAGGTCTCCCCAGGGATTTGTTGCGGGGTTCAGGCTCAGCCTCTCTGGCAAAGAAGAACCCCGCAAGCAGACTGTGTTCCGGTAGTGTGTTGGCGTACACCAGCTCCCAATCTGGTGTCTTGGTGTCCAGGTCTTTCTCGTGCGCGGCGTCACTGGTCGTAGTCTCTTCTGTCGCGGCCGTGGACTCTTCCCGGGGGACCTTGTCCTCTTCCGCTGTCGTCTGACTCCCTTCCGGAGTGGCCGTGGCATCTTTAGCTTCGGCCTCACTCTTGACAAGCTCTGCCTTTCGCTGTTCCTCTTGCTCGCGTAAGTACTTCCTGAGGCTGTCTTCGGTACTGAGCCCGTACTTGTCCAGCCTCTTGTCCTCGTTGAGCAACGAGCAAATTGTAACGAGTTCCGATTGGGACGCGCTCTCCAAGGCAAGGGCGCCTCGGGCCTCATCCTCGCGTAGAAGCATGTTGAGGAAACGCGCCAGAAGCTGCGCGTGGAACGCCGAACCGATCCGTTTCAGGAGCCTGGGCCGCGTTTTCAGGGAGCGCATAAAGACCAGCATTACGTATATGAATCCCCACAGCCTGAGGTCACGCGTATCTGCCTCCTCCAAAAGATAAGGGACCATGGTGCGGATCAGCTCGATCGTTACATCGTGGATGTCCCTCGCGTTGGCCATGGCGTCAGAATTGTCCCGGTCTTCGGCCCACGCCGCCATCATAGGGCTCCATCTTTGATCAATAAGGGGAATTCCCAGCAGTAGCTGGCAGAGGAGGAGGCCGAGTTGGGGGCTGCAAGTGATCAGTTAGATATGGGAGTAACTCATCCCACAGGGCCAGCACGTACCTTGGACACATTCTTGATGTGTTGGAAGATGCATCAATCCTTATCTTCTCCAGTGCCGCGTAGACAGCCTGAACATGTTCCTTTCTACTGTCGTTGTAGCCATTTTTCCTGAGAGTCTCGGGCTCCAGGGAAGCGAGAATCAGATGGGAAACAGCGGTAAGGAAGTGATCTTTGTCGGTCTGGGGAACGCTGGCCTGCTTCTCGGCTTCCTTCTCATTCCGGTCAACAATCGGTTTGATAAGGGTCAACACGACCTCCCGCGCGGCGAAAAACGGGACTTCGACGACGAGGGACTTGGTGTAGTAAAAAAACTGGGACACAGTGGCTTCGAATTCTTCGTCAGGCGAAACCCGAGTTTGGGGCCGCGCCAGGATGGCGAGGTGGTGATAGATGAGGCCGGTCGTGGGATTCTCGCCCGATACTCGAGTGTACTTCTCTTTGGAAATGTCATGCCAGCGCTGCAAAGCTTTCTTGTCACCGCTTTGGGTGGCCATTCTACGCAGCAAGTGTCAGTCTTGGTTATCACATCTGTCTATCGTATAGTAGACCAAGCAGGGGCAGCGCCTCTACTTACCCGTATCGGGCCAAATCCGCTTTGCATTCGATCCAGGTGTGACGGAAGTGCGGGACAGTCTCTTCCAGCAAAGACATCATTTTGTATGCCAGGATGATGAAACAGGCCATGTGTTCCCCGGACTCGACAAGTCGTTTACGCATGACCTCGAGAAAGGAATGTATCCCGTGCCACCATATTCTTCCCGGCATGGCATGCTTTGCAGCGAGCCTTTTGAGCGCTGCCGACGCGCTAGGGTGCTGCGATTCCAAGAGAAAGTCGTAGTGTTTGTGTAATAATGTGCGGTGAAGCTCTATGAGAGCCGCAAACTGCTCCGCATTGAGACTGGGGACCCATTGGGAATCGATCAGCACCCAGTATTCGCTGCCAATCTTTTTATACAGACTCTGGTCACCCAGCTGCCTGAACTCGACATAGCATGGCAGTTCGGTCTTGGGCTTCTTCTCGGACTCAGACTTCGTCTCCTTGGTGAGGGCAGTAGTGTTGACTCCAGTGTCTGCCGTATCCTTGCCCGAATCTGGGGGTGCAGTACCAGCCTCTTCAGGAGAGGCCTGCGGCTCTTGGGCGGATAGATTGGCGTCCTGGTCTACAGGATGCGTAGTAACGGTAACTTCATCGAGAGCGGCATCTGCATTCGCATCCGCCACCTTGGGAGATGTTTTCTCGTGATCCACCTCCTCGAGCTCTGCCTCCTCAGGAGTTATCTCCTCGAAAGCCTCCTCAGCCTCCGCCTCCCTAGAAGCTGTCTCATCTAGCCTTTCACCCACACTGGTCGGCATCGCCTCGGGGTCGGGGTTCGAGTGCTTATTGTCTTCTTCCGCTTGGGCGGTCTCTTGCTCTACTTTCGCTTCAGCAGCCTTTTGCTCTGCTTTCGCTTCAGCAGCCTCTTTCTTTGCTTTCTCTTTGGCACTCTTTAAGTCTCGCGAGATCTGTTCAACCAACTCGATTCCAGTAGCGAGCAAGTGTTTTCCGTCCACTTCTATGCATTCGCTTTCGACCATCACCAAGCTGGCATAGATGCCCTTTAGTTTGGCTATTCGTTGCTCCTGCGAGTCAAGTGGTGGGTCCTGATTGTTGGCTTTGACGGTCTGGACCTCCTCAGCGACGGCATTGCTGGAATCTTGTTCGCGGCCGGTGATAGTGGCTGCATCGTCCTCTGTCACGACCGACACCTCGGAAGTGTGGTGAATCACGGAATCGGTCGCAAGGCAGCTATTGTGTTACTACTTGTCAGCACAATGCCACTCGTGTTGATGGGATCAATCTTGACGTACTCAGCAGGAGCATCTTTTGGGTTACGCGGACCACCACCCATGGTGGAGAGGAAAAGGAGCCTGCTAGAAGAGCGGCAGAGCTGCTGTAGCTGGGATCAAAATCGAGGAGAAACACTCGACTGGTGAATGGTCAGAGGGACTAAACACGTAGTAAGAAAGCATGAAAACAGCAAAATCTAGAGAAGAATCGGAGCAAACAAAAGGAGTACACAAGGACTGTGGCAAGGCTTATATTGGGTACAAAAAGACACCGAAAAACTGGGGAATAGGCGTTCATCGCCGGTTCGCCTTTATGCATATGCTAAACAGTCGACGTTTTGAGCCGCAGACTTGTTTGCCTCTGGTTGCCTTATGGTTGCCTCTCGATAAGAACAGCTGGGCGCCGGGGCGCGGGGTCATACCCGAGCCCGGCAAGCGGATGCCCTATCAGAGAGAAACTCGGTGAAGTGCGTGCCAATCCATAGAGTACAAAGCTGCCATCAAAATTCATCTAAACACACCCCACCAGGAGGAGGAAACCATTGGGCTCGGGCGCCCCTGAAGTGACGATTGAGGCTCGCCGGCAGTTTCTCGACTGAAGTGGGACTCAGCGGCTTGAGCTTGAAACAGGGATCAGCATTAACACGTAGAGGTAAGGCATCAGTATCCGTGCATGGAGGGCTAATGAGAGGATGTACCCTCTAGAACCCTCTAGAGGAAAGGATGTACCCTCTAAAGTTGGTACTCCATCTCCAGACGACAGGGTTTATCTGGAGGCTGGGGTTAGCGGGCGGAAAGTGCTTCCGGCTGCAAGGGGCTGTCAACCCCCACGAAACTTGGGCTCTTGTGGAGAAGCTAAACTTTTAGGGTCCGAATCGTGTACGGAGTAGTACTCACCCCGACACGCCCTCTACGGCCTTTAACTGGGGACCCTGGACTCAGCTAAGTCCATGTGTCGCCATGTTCCAGCCCTGTTAGCAGCCATGGAGGCTTTATATTACAGGGGTTACCAGCTAGCCAATAATCTCAAATAGTATATGTCCCCGGCCTCGCCGTGCTGTTCGCTCTGGCAGACCCAATCTACTGGACAGCCACAATGATCAGCAACAACCAAACATATGCTGGAGTCAAATCAGCATCACCAGTGATAATAGACTGGCCCCATTACGCGACTTCCGTCGTCCATGAAGAATTTCCAACGTGCCAAGAACAGGTCGATGAGATTTGCGCGTGAGTACCAACCTTCGTGCTCTTGCCACTTATTAACCCACCAAAGAAAATCATCAAAACACGTTGCCCTGTACTATACAACAATTGATATCCAATCCGTGCCTGAGTCTTCACCTGTGACAATGGAGACTATTGAATATCAGAGAGAATGGGCGAAAGATGTCCAGCTCTGGTTCAAAAAAAGCCACTATGAGCCCGTTCAACACAGTATCCTTGGCAGCGCACCCCTTGGTAACTGTCATCAAGGTATTGAAAGGTTTGCTGCATACGGCAAACACAGCTTCAACGCATGCTACATGAAAACGGAATTGGGATATAGTACTCCAACACTATAGGTGATCACATTATTTATCTTATATGTACTTTGCTAACTATCTCAGGCATCAATGGTTCTTCAAGTTGACGTTCTGTATGGCTTGTAACCGTCGTCTTGATGCAGCTCAACAACAACACGAATGCCAACGCAAATGCGCAATGGGAAGCGAACAATGTGGAAAATGGTTCCAAGGGGATCTAAACCTCAGACGCCACCAATACTTCCACCACAACTCTACTCCAAGAAACCCTAAGTGGTGTGGACATGAAGTTCGATTCATGTATGACCTGCATTTACTAGGCTATAGCGCGAAGGATATCAGCAGAGAAATTCCTTGGAGACCTACGGAGATATTGGAGAGTGCCATAAAGGAACCAATGTATGGCTGCCAGTACTGCCAGAAAGTCTATAAAAAAAGTCCGGGACTAGAAAACCACAGCTGTGCGGCTCATCAGGTAATACCGACGCTATACCATTGCTACAAATGCGATAAGGCCCACGAATTGGAAAGTTTGGACGTCTGTCTTGGCAGACGGCGCAAGCTGAACTTGGGAGACCAAGCAGAAATGGATGCCTTCTACGAGATGCAGCTCAGGTTTCTTGCTCAGATCGACCGTCCAGATAGTTTAAGGTTTTGGCGAACGTCTAATGGTTCCATGGAGCGACCTGGTAAGTCTTATGCCTGTCCCTCTGTGCAGAGACTGATAAGAGTTAGAGTTTTGGTCCACCTTTTGCGAGCTTCTATGGAATAGAATAGAGGAGTTTTGGGATGTACGAGCCGATAAATTTGAACGAAAGATGCTTACTCAGCTACTAAGGGTGGCGCGCCATGAGGAGCTTTTCGTTTCGCAAGGAAATGGAGGTAAGAGGAATGCATCGCAAGAACTAGCCATAACTAACTGTTGCAGACGGAGTTATCTATGTACTATCTGGAAATTTAGACTGGTACAGAAGCCTCGGGTCAAAAGCTCATGACAGAGACGAACGACTACTGCTTAGTGCTACCGACATGGGCCTTGCTGTGTAGCCACAGTTGCTTTTTATACACATACTGAAGATGGGTTTTAGATCTATTGTAATCCTTTTTGTTTTGATATACTCTATATTATTAGCCTAATTGTTTTTATCATTCTAGAACAGCAAGTATCGAGAAGGGCAAATTTTCCTCTCAACAGGCTCCAGGCACTCACCCGCGTAGGTACCATCGCACAAGAAGCTCGCTCATTCTTGACATAGGGCTCTGCAATGAATTTCATTCTTTTCTCCCAGGTCATGTTTGATGATAGCACGAATGGCATCATCATCATAAGCATGCGGTCAGTACAGTCACTGGCGGGCACCACTCCGTCAATTCTGCGTCTGACATCGAATGTATGACCATAGCTGACTGCTGCAGGAATAAAATCGACTTTATCTGTAAGCTTCTTGAGTCCCTTTATCAAACGCCCAGGAAAATATCCATCATCGTATGTCCCTTCCTGAATAGCACGATCAAATTCTTCTTCCATCTCATAAACCCAGAGAACACCGAGCAAGTTTTGTTTGTTGGACCAATGCATTAGTGTGACAACGCTCGCGTAAGTCTTACATCCACCAATGAGAGACAGGCGAAAGAAACAGTAGAGCACTTCTCTTCCGATGCGTGAAGTGGACGACACACCACAAGGATATGATGCTGCACGGCATAGAAGAGAAGCACGGCAACCTCGCCTTTCACTGAGGGCAAGCTATATCAGACGGACAAAAGTGGACACCCAACATGGACGCACTGCGAGCCACCATCAAATTTGCAATCGCTATAGGTCGCCTAGAACAGAGATGATGCCACCACTGCTAACTTATACCAGCAATGACTACCCTGTGCTGTCAATATGTCTTCTGCTTCATTAAGCATCAGTATGTAATCAAGTCGGCGTTATTTGGTAATCTTGCAGGGCTTAGTTGTCTCTCGCCTTGGACCTTTGCTGCTCCCGAGATTCATCTGGGTACGTTCGTGCAGGAGGTTTTCGAGCATATGCTTCTGGGTCGTAGGGCAGCCATGGTGGAATATTGCGAATGAATCGGTCGTTTCCACCAGGACGTGCGCCTCGCTTTCCATGAATGGATGACTACCGACCCCGTCCTGGGTGGGCTCCCTTCCACAATGAAGGGCCTGAAATCCAAGCAACAGGATCAAGATACCAGCGACAACTCAGAAATCTCCAACCTACACGTCTACAACCATGTAGGTCCTTCCCCTTTGGCTAGGTAAAGCCGAGCCGTTCTGATTCGAGTTGTGCTACTAGACGCAAGCTGCTTTCACCCACCAGCGGTCTATGCTGCCACGACTTATCCATTCTCTTTCAAGCTACTGCCATCTAACACAGTTCTTCTTTGGAGAATATGACGACTTATCCATTCTCTTTCAAGCTACTGCCATCTAACACAGTTCTTCTTTGGAGAATATGCTTGCCAACACGGCTTTCTCGAGCACCTACAAATACGATTCTCCAAATTGCAGAGAAGTACGGATGGATTCATCAATTAATAGGGCGTTAGACACTCAAGTATCATCCTGCGGCTTCTATTCGATAAGGGAAATTGGCGCCTTGCCTCGCAATTCCTTCCCAACCCGTGGGATCGCACGACTCTGCTTGCTCAACCAACCATTCCATGGCCTTGATGATAGCACCTTCATCTTTGGCATCCTTTAGGTCATAGGGCTGTTCTCTCTCATTGACATAGCCAAACGTTAGCTCAGTCCAGGCACGACAGAGATCAGTTTGCATGTTTGAGCAGGATTTCCATGGGTCGTAATACCAACTTTCGTTGACTTCACTTTCTGGGGGCTTCTCAGTCCTCGCTGGGAGCTTCGGCTGTTTGTCCACACAGAGAACCTTGAACTTTGTTCCAATCACAACGAGTATGGCAATGCGTTGTTCATCCCTAAACCCCACGGTCAAGCGGTTACCCTCCAAGTTTCACAAAAAGTCCATGCGTCTTTGGAGAAGACATGCACACTCACGTTTTCTCGTTTTTGGTCCAGCACAAGTAGGCATTACGCAGATACTCCTTCTTGGCCTGCCTCCTCGCTTCCAACTCTGCTCGCTCCCATCCCTCAGCCGTATCTTCGGAGGCTGGCTGGAAATGGGCTATGAAGTACACCAGCTCAGGTCGAGAGGCTACTATGAGATGCGCGCCGATTGAGATCTCCAGTATGTGATACGGATACGTGGTATCTACGTTCTCAACATAGGACTGATTGTCCTTGGAGCCTCCTATACCATACGGGATGTAGAGTAAATGGGCATGCAACATGGCAACAGCCTTTGCATGTAAGGTGACGCCATATTTGTCGTATTTAACGAGAAATGTCTGGAGGCTTTCTCTGATGCGAGATTCCTTCGACTTTTTTGACTTGAGCTCGTTTTTGAGCATTTCCCTCAGTCGTCCACAGTGGTGCTTGTTCCAAAGTTGCGTTTTGGCTCGTTTCTTCTCGTTTTCTTCCGCTGGTGGGGAAGCTCTACAAACCTCCCACGGTACCAGCACGGAGAGCATGCTTGCCGGCCGCTCTTTATTGATTGGTAGGATGATCGGAATGTGTTGGACTGTATCAGTCTTTCTGCGTTTTGACGTCCCGAGGCCGTGATTCCGAGAGTCATTTTGGATGCATTACTCGTCTCCTTAGAGCCTCTCGAATGCGCAGTGTCTCCCGAGAACTTGGAGAATCATGCGTTTCCTGGGTTTGAGAGGCTATACTCGATGCCCAGTCATACGAGCCCCGTCTCGATTTTGAAGTGCTCATTAGCGTTTTCATTGACCTTGATCACCAAACCCTCGTGGTTGAAAAGTTTGGAGGTTCGTGGTCTTTCCCTCTCAGACGCTTCTTGAAGATGATTTCGAAACAACTCAGCTTGTATGTTTTGACGGCTTGCTTGTTCAGATGCCACACCGCATTGTTAGGCAGTCCATCCAGAAACTGCCCAGCGAAGCTTACGTTACTTGCACTCACCGCGGCTCGCCCGCACATACATATCGCGCAACTGCAATGATTTTCATCACACATATCGATAACAAACCTGTAACTTCTCTACAGTCATTGACAGCTATGCTTGCTCAGATTCCCCACAACAAACGTAAGATTTGTACCATCCCTTTATCTAAGATAATGACTTAACTGATGTTTCTACAGACTTCGAGATCAACACGGTGGAGTACTCGGGAAATTCCTCTTACGTCATTTTGAGGAGAAACGAACGGTTTTTCCCACTGACAGTATGGTCTCGTGATCCGTCGGAATTGAAAGGCTGGAAACGGGTTACGTATGAGAATAGCATAGCTACAGCAGGCGAGGGACATCACGGCCTCTCCATATGATTGTTGTTAAGTACTCACAGCCTCCAACTTGACGAATGAAGCGTCGGACATACGATACTGAAATGATTGTTTCCTGCTAGATACTTGCCTGAGTGTAATGAAACCATATATTGTCAATATACTTTGTCAATGCTAAGAAGAACGTCTACGACATTTATGCGTTTTCAACCTTCGAAATAAATCGTCAATTACTTCTATTTCTCGCATCAATGGCAGCTTGAATATTGACTGAGATCAACTGTTCAATTGCTATATCACGTCCTTTTGGATTTTAGTTTACAATATCTTGGCATGAGAGAACAGCAGGTCTTTTTCCAGTCCCGTGCGTTATCTTATCCACTAGAACTGTAGTTTTCACCAACTCAACTTCATTATTGTGCAACGATATGAGTTGGCAAGCTTTGATGCTAGAAATAGAAATAGGTCTGGTGTTCGTGTCACAGGCACGCACGCCAGCGAGCAGAAACTTGCATGAATCTCTTGCGCCATGTACTATATCTGCAAGGTACCAAAGGCAAGCACTGGCGACAGCCGAAGAAACAATTTCGAGATCCTTACGGAGTCTACGCAGCGAGACTCTGTAGACATAATGTTAACCTGACATCGTTTCCCACCACCGTTTGTGAATTTTGACGCATGATGCAACCATGATTCTCAAAAATAGCCTGTGGGCCTTGAACTTAGTACTCGACTTTTTCCCAATAATTTTCAGCCAGCTCAGTATCTGAGGAAGGCGGGAGTCAGTTAAAAAGAGTACGATAGTTGCCTTCCAACTGTGCTCCGTCTATATAAATTATGCGAGAACATCAAAAATGAGGACGCCCCGAGCTTTCATCGGCATGTGATGAATCGGGGTCAAGTGATGAGATGAGAGGACATTTCGGAATACAGGCGGAAGCTCAGCTTTCTTCACTGTACAAATGATCTAGTTGGCTAACACCTGCAATCCCGGAACGAATCGGTTTGCATCATGAAGGTCGAAGCCACTTCTCGCCAGCAACGGGATGGCGTGTGTAGGCAAGATCGCAGCTCTGCACATGAGATGTCACGGTCGGGCCGAATCGAGTCTACCCTTACCCACCCGGAGATTTCTGCCTACAACACACCACCAACGGGTCTTGGCACCCCTTAACCCTAGTCCTTTGCGGCTTTCCATTGAATTGGCGTGGATGTGTCTGGTGGACCAGGCGTCGGCTTATCGTTCGTTGTCGACGGCTTCTACCTGTCGTCCTTCCTCAGTGGCAGCTCGTCAATCTGACTCTTGGTAATTTGGCGTGTCCATCTACGGGGCAATGCCAACGACCGATCAACATTCCTGTAGATGGTGCGTGGATAGTTTCGCGACAGGTGAGTATTCCGATGATGCTTATCGCTCTCTTGTTTTTCGACGTCGATGTAATGCCGATTCAGTCCTCCGCTCAGTCCCCGAGTCGTTCTCCGATCAAACCAAGAGCCATGGGGGTGAATGCTAATCTTGAGTGGAGGGAGGCTGTGCACATTTGTTTGCACATTATTTGGATTAGCTGACACTTTCGGAGCAGGCGCACGCGAGTCTTCAGCCCCATCCGATCGCAGCGGTTCGAGGCCTCGTCGATGGTAAGGCGTCCGTCCTGGTGTCGCTGGGGTCTCCCTGTAAACATTTCCTCGGCGACGTCGCTGAGGGCTTCGGAGGGGTTCGTTTGAGCGTGTTCTCGTTTGCTATCTATTAGGTGTTGAGCACATTTGTTCCGAAAGGTGAATAGGAGATTTCGATTCTTGAAAGCGGGGTGTTCGGGGAGAAAAGCTTCGCAGAGCTTACTGAAGGTGGCCGTCTGCTAATCACGAAAAGTCAGGCCACGGCGTCTGCTTTTCAGGACACCACTTGTCTCACGGATCTGAGCCCCTTGAAGCTAGCATTGGATCTGTTTCGGAGGAAAAGCGAGAGAAAGCCACAATGTATTCGTCCACTGTCGCCGGTCGGGTTTATTACTGGTGCTGGGGCGCGCTGCGGTTCCCTCTTGGCCAATGACGCGCCTCCTTCGCATAACACTAAGCTTCTCGCACAGGCTCTCTCGAACAGTTCGTTGACGGCGATTCGTCCGTGATGTATGACAATGCTGTTGTGACAAGAAGAGGTTGTAGAGGGCGGATGTTGGCAATAGAAATGTACGTTTGTGTTACGAAGCTTGATCTGGCTGAAATGTGGCTCCAGGCATTGTAGAGGGTAACATGTTCAAGATTATTTGTCAGTAGGCGGGGCTCCATGATAACTCGCGGCTGGCACCTTCCCCACTCACAAATTCCACCGATTTACCCCGTAGTGAGATCTCAGAAATCCCATGGTCAGTGGCAGCAAATGTTCAACTCTTTTCGCGGTGCCTCCGTGAGGGCTTCGGACCATTCTATCATTGACCACTTTGGTCGTTGTTACGTGGAATCGAGCCAGGCGAACACTGACTATACCATATAAATGAAGAAGAGGTCGAGAATGCAAACTGCATTGTGGTCATTGAACGGCAGATGTAGGGTAGCTTTTAATACTAAACCCGGCACGTCTACATCATCGATTCCATTATTCGTCCCGCAGAAAAGCTATCAAACGGTCACCCAGTTAAAACACCGACTACCCGACTATTGAGTGGTCTAATTATTTATCAAGCACAATGATCTACTATTAGGCCCATTCGAGACCAAGTATTCAATCTGGTGCGAAAGCTCTGTGCTCTGTTCGGTCAATCCGTACTTTCTTCACGTCCACTCACCATGTCATAGAGCGTTGGCAGGTGAATTCTCCATACTGATCACCGACCTCTTTTATGTGACGACCAGTGACGCAGTTGTGTGCCTAGTCTCGTAAGCTAACTTGCCGGCTTTGTATCCGGCAATTCACTGGCAACATTCTCCTTCGTCACTGGTGAAACAGGAGGCCACGACTGCCAGTGGAACGATCGTCGACGTTAGATATGGAAACACGCCCGAGAGATCAAAAATACCACAAGAGTCGACTTTCTTTGACTCTCATAGCGAGCTCAGTCGGTACCCAAGTTGGTATTGTTACTGAATTGCTGATGATCCCCGTATTATGGTCGGCCAAACATCATCACTGAGTTTGCGATGGAACCGGGTATGAAAAGCATTGATTCGAACTGCTCAAGGATTTAGCCAAGTGCAGCTGTAGCCGTGTCGTTAGGTATACGTTGCGGTCTTGATGGGGTATTTCCGGAGCTGATATGCTCTTGTGTTTCGACTACAAACTCATGGTCCTGCTGCTGGTGATCTCATTTATGTCAGTATCAGGCATCAGATACCCCCTACCAGCATTTGTAGTAGACTCTCAAGTGGACTTGGTAACGGTACGGTTCCATCTTAGAGCACTCGATATCTCTAATAGCGTGATCTCACGAGAAAAGACCCATCTGATACGGTGTGACATTGCTTTATCGATTCATGCCTGTAAGTAATGGTTGCTATGAAACGTTGACGTTCAGTTGAAGACATCTCAGAACTACTGCAACTCTACGCACTGCTGTTGCAACCTGCAACTAGCTTGAAGATGGAGGCGATCATTAGGTAAGTGCATCGCTGAGATAGGCAGTTAGGAGTGTGCAGTGGCGCGGCTGGCAAAGAAACATGCCAGTCAAAATGAAAAGTCGTCATGATGGTTGTGAATTGGTTGACCCATTCAATATAGGCCAACAAGCTTTCAATCCCTTGCTAAATCGTATAAATCCTGTTTCTGTTCGATACCGTCAACCAGAAAAGCCTGCCAACCAATACCACCCGAATCACAATATGCTATCTCCCAAAACTCTCCTACTATGTCAAGTCAATCGCAGGATTCTTGATGAATCGAGGCGTTGCCTCTGAAGAATCGGTATGGCAGAGGAATCCTTGCAGGCTTGTCAACTCCCGCAGTCAGATTCTGCGTGCCGCCGTCGAGGTGGTAGAAGTCCTCCACTATCGTGGCGACAATCTCTGCAAGCTGCTCTGAGTGGTGGAGTGCTCTAGCAGGACCAAAGCACCACGCAATATCAATGTCCTAAAGCTCGCCCCAATGTGACACCAAATCATCAGCGGGGGCGCCTTTCTGATGCTGTTATAGGGGAGCAGGCCGTCTCCTTGTGTAGTCTCGGGGAAGAGTGGGTGTCTCGCCAGTTGCCACCGCAGTTATGATCAGCCGCCTTCGGGCTCGGGTAGAACCCAGGTGTAGAGCCTGACAACCTACCAGCGCACTGAGTGCCCTTGCGTAAAGCCACCGATGGAGCCGTTGAATGGCTTGATGTGACGTTTTCTTGCGGGACCGAGTTTCTGCTCGGCAGCGGCAATCCCTCGACGTAGCCTCTTTAACAACTGATTGCAGATACAGAGTGCGAAGATGTTTACCATCATGCGCCGGTGCGCATGTATAGGCGGAGGGAGAGTACTGGCAGGGTCAGGAAGGTTCGTCTAGCAGGTGCCCCAGACCTCTTGCACCTTATCAACCGCATACAGCCAGCCACAGGGACCCCCCGCCCCGCGACACCCCACCAGCACCCGAGCAGGTGTCGAACATGGTGTATTGCTGTCACTCACTTTGGCACCTGTGGCTGGTCATCGGGCATCCCAGGTCGACGAAACCCCTGTCGGTGAAGGAGCCTACTACGTTTCTTGACCGTAGCTTCTTGCTAAATGCCATAGCTTGCACTCCGGATGTTGGACTTCAGCGGTATCCAATTTGACCAAGGACTCTTCCAGCTCCTTCCCTTGGCCGCCCAGCTCCCAGCGGCAGATCAAACGGCCTGGTCGGTAGAAGTCGGGGCACGTTTGGTGAAGGTGAGTGGTTGTACTCAGGTGGCGGCGCAAAGGTCGGGATCCATGAGATCTTGGCTTCGTCGGTCGTCACCTCGGTAGATGAGCATGCATGCCTCATATAGTATCTCGTGGAGCTTGGTCACGCCGTCACAGGCTTGTATGACAGATGTGCCACGGAAGGTAATTGCGCCGGTCGATTGGCACCGAAGCACGACCTGGACCAGGACAAGCTCGACAAGTTGGCTACCCAGGGAATACGCACGCACGCAGGTGTTGAAACGAGCGGGCCTGGGTGTCGACGCTGAGCAGCCGGGTCGGTGTCAGGGCCAGCTAGCCACGCTCGACAAGGCCAGTGTCAATAGTCAGGTCAGTCATGCCGTCAACTGTAAGATTGATAACATCTTGGTCATTGTCGACTATAACGGAGGATAGATATCTGAAATGCTCGGGAAATCCAGTGGACCACTCTCGGCCAAAGCTGCGGCGTCGACTGGGAAGGCGAGAGGGGGTTTGCCGAAGTCGGACGGGCTTAAGAGGGCGCGAGATGCGTCGTAGGTTTGATCGGGGCGCTTTGCTGAAAACTGGAAGCAGGTCAGCAAGATCACCAAGCCTCTGCCCAGTGTGCACAGACCTGAAGGGGCCTCCGTCTTGAAGTCTGGCCAGGACATTCGACTCCTCCGGCTCAATCCTGCTTCTTGTCTTTATTGCTGAGCGAATGTCTGGATCAAGAGCGGTCCCTGACTGATTGTTGCGGCGCGAATATTCGGTCGTGGGGAGCGTTCGTGGGACGAGTGTTGCCGCGCGAAGGTCTTGATCGGAAGCGATTTCTTGGGTGCTTGCTGTGGAGCGAAACAGGAGTGGTAATCTGCGTAACTCGTTAAGCGGAAATGTTGGGCCAAGGGCGGCGGCAGCGCTGTTGTCACGCGTAACTTTGTTCTCGTACAGCCTCTCTCCCAGGCTGATCATCAAGGGCAGGTTCGTCATCTGCAGAGGGTTTCTTAAGAGTGGAACCTCTGATCGAGAGCGGCATCATGGAACTCATCGTTGAGCGCAATGTCGTCGCGGTTGGCCCCTTGGAAAGTTTGGTAAAGTGGTAGGGGTTGGGAAGGCAGGTTACGCGCCATGTGGAGTGCTGGGCGCCAAAGGTCTACAGCCAGCCCCGCGTTCACTTCTCGACTCACGCTGCAGTAAACATAAAGATACCGACGACCTGGAGAACAGCGTCCAAATCCAGCCAAAGATCAATGTCATAAGGAAAAGGTTAGTATCGTCATGCCCGACAAACTTCCTCCTAGCCGCGACTCTATCATAACCCAAAGTCTACACTCATTGTGACTCCTCTCCCTTCATCGATCTCTTCCGCTCTTCACAGACGCAACTATCCTTGACTCCGTCCTTGCCGCGCAAGTCCCACCTAGCAATGTTTCCAAGGCCAGCACGGCCCGTCTGCCGATGGTCCCTGCGGTAGTCAATTCGTTACGTGCCAAAGGCTGAAAAATTATAACTCAGCTTGTTCAGTTGGCTATGGGTTAGTTTCATGCTCGAGGGATCTGGTGCCCCACGGCCTCATCCATCTGCCCCTCCATGAACATCTCAGAGATGTTGGCCAAGTCCTGCTCGAGAGGGCTCGCCGAAGAGACGCAGATCGAAGAACGACCAGAACTCGGACTTGGAGTCTTCGAAAGCAACCGAGAAGAGCTCGTTCTCCGTCGCGGCGATCTGGAGGGTTGGCTTCTACTCGGGGTAGAGGTCAATCGGGCCGGTGGACCTGTTATAGTCCCTGTAGTCTTTCGTGTTGAGACCCCATTAGAGTTGCTTCTCCTCCAGCCCGGCCTTGATCCTGTCCATGATCGACCATACACGGATGAACGTGCTGATCTTGGAGACGTCCTAGTTGATCGTATTGTGGTGGACGTCGAACTTGTCTACGATGGGGAACACACTAACAAGAACGTCTTTTGCGTATGGGACGGCTCGAGGAGATTCGTCGAGGTCTTGCTTACTAAGTTGGAGATAATCGCGAAGTTATTGGCGGTATCGAAGAGCTTGGTTGTGCTAGCAGATATTCACGCAGTGTAGTCAATTTTTAGATTACCCCTCGACCTCGCTCCCAAAAAGCTGATTTTGCAGTAGTGACAGTCAACGATATCAATATCATCCTCAAGCAAATTGACACCTCCATCATACCTCTTTTGACCACGCCCGAGGCGTATTTCTCTGCCTAATCGAGATGCTTGCCCGCTCGAACGCCCGAACCGAATATATAAAGTCCACTATGCTTTGATAGATCCCGTGCTCATTATCTTGAGAAGCCTTGCAGCCACACTGGATGTTTTCAGCAACGGAAGGTACCCGGAGGCTCCGGTGCTCAAACCCCACGACACAACTTTTGTCTTGTTCAATAGTGACTATCGAGAACACTAGCACTTTAGTGGCCGTTGTATAACTATTGGTGGAGAAGTCTGCGAATATTTTGCATTGTTTGGTTTACTGGTTTCCGTACCTGCGGTGTCAGTGGTCGACGTAGCACTGGCTGGATGCTTCTGAGTGCTGCCGCGGCGGAAGTCTCATCCGATGCATTCAGGTTATCCGTCCATCAGCAGGCTGGATTGTAACTCTGTCTCCTTGCCTTCAAGGCGGAAGTTTTACATACTACCAGCTCCGGTAGAGACGGGCACACACTATTGCATTATGTGTTTCCTTGTTCCCGAGAGAATGACCGATGTTATCCGTCCAAGTCCCCGTCGGCATCCATGTCACGACTCTCATCGCGCATACGGCGAATCGCAAACGATTTCGTAGCATTCATGATCGTCATTTATTCTTTGACTACAGGTTGACCATCTTGGTCGTCTTCCGGAGTACTGGGACAGGTGGGAGGAATGGGATGCATGGCGACTGGCTCAGTGCTTCAGAAGTTTATCGACATCATTGTTAATGAAAGGCCAGCGAGCAGGACGAGTTGGGGCCTGCAGTTCTTTGCCATATCGGCGCGGCTGTCTATCCTTTAAAGATCAACGAGGCCCTTCGATAACTCAAAGACCATGGCTTTGCTACACTGGAAGTGGTTCGTCAATGCAGGCTTGGATCGGTCAATCTCAAGCGCGAAGGCTGGTATAAACAACCTAGCCAGATAGATCAAGGGAGATGTGTTTCAGTATGCCCTCTGTTTTAGAGGCGTCAACTCGACAGCGCTTCATCTGCGCTGTTCTCAAACCGTAGTCTGAGCTTCAGGTCGTACGGCATGTTCTCCGTCCAGCCCCTCAAGCCGCACGTTTCCTTGATATAGTCTCCTGGGAGATATGCAAGAACTCCATATTTACACAAGACTCCCAACCCCACGCTAATGAGGAAGTCTCTTTCTCGAGGTATAATTATATCGCGACAGCTCTCCTTAAAACCACCGCCATCAAATACCTGGGAGCTGACAAACCCGCCGCAACGACTAAGGTGAGTCCAGTTCACCGGAACGACCTCACTGCACCCCATCCTCGAATGCCAGTCAGAAAATATGCACTGCGAGGATCAGAGGAAAAGAGTACCGATAATGGAAGCCGCAGCAAAGACAAGGGCAATCCTGCCGTAGCATGCTGACAGGGCGACAATACGATCTCAGCATAGCGCAGGGTAAGCGTGAGTCCAGTTCAATTCTACCAAAGGACCAGAAGATGGAAGCCGACAGCATGTATGAGGGAGAGAAATGCCCTGGTAACCAAGCGAGGTGTTGAGTCCATGGCCCAGATGGACAGAAGGCCCACCAACTCAACAGTGAAATATTCGTCAATCGTGGGGCAGGATCAACATCCCCAGGCAATTGTGCTGCCGAACTCGTTTAGGATATACTGGACTTGATCCTCCGTGTCTCCCGAGTTATAGAGATTTCATTCCCGCTAATTACCAGAGCGCTAAGGGTACGGCGGCGGCAAAGTATCATCTTGTTCGCGGTCGTTCGAGAAGCTCTCCGCCGGTGCTAGGGGTGAAACTTGTCAAGTCGTCCCCATAGGCTCTTCACGCGTATTGCGTTTGATATGGCCTCACCCATCGTCCACTTCTTCTTACCCGTCAGCGCGCCTATTAATGGGAGTCGCCAAATTGTTGGTGCATTCATACTAATATCAAGCTTCAAGGTCAAAGTCGCAGACCTGTCGAGGAACCGACTTTGGCGGTGAAAGTAGAGTTGACATGGATGTAAGTCATTTTGGAGCAGTGTGTTTTCATCAGATCGTATACTCTTCAGCGTATTTGCTCTCCTTGCTGATGTCCACAGATATCCCTTGCACCTTGGTGCCACCACCTTGCTTTGTATCGGAAGCAGCTTCATCGTCAGATCTTCCACCACCCGGATTGAACTGGGCGTCGCCATGGTCAGTGGCCCCCTTTGAGCCCACCCCTTCCCCTAGAAGCTCACTGCCCTCCGTCACGGTGCGTAGCTCGAGGCTCTCGTCCTTGGAGTATATGCGCACGCCGACTATACAAATGGCGTTCCAGGGCTCGGGCATTTTTTCCTCCTTGGGGGCGTAGTAGTCTTGGGCAGCGGCTTGGTCGGCTTGTGTGAGGCGAGGCTTGCGAGCCATGCCGTTGCTGCTGTAGAGGGCTTCCCAGTCTTCGATGGGCGAATGAGATGATTCGCCTGCAGAGTCGTAGGCAGTTCGAGGGCGTACGAGAAGAGACTCCTCTTCCTTGATGGTTGAGGGAGGTCCTCCACTGACTGGAGGAACTTCGTGCTTTTCTTCAGTACCCTCGGTTGTTGAGTCCATGGACTTGGGAGTTAAGTGAGGCGATCCAGTTGAGACGGAAATAACCTAACCGCCATGTCCTTTGCGGTGCTCATCAACAACAGGCTCATCCTTGTCCTCTGAAATCTTGATCTCCTTAGTTCTTTTGCTCAAAGCCTTGTCATCAGCCTCTTGAGCCCTATTCTTAGCCTCAGCAGCCTTCTCGTCCTCAGCCTTGACCTTGGCGTTGAACTCCTTATTAAGGCGCTTCTGCTCAACCTCCCACTCTGCGCGACGTTGCTTTCTCTTGTCCGCGTTGTTGTATGTGGTCCTAAGACTTGCTATGGGCTACATCGTAAGCGTAGCCAACTTGAGCGAGCTTCTCACTTCCAGTTTTGTTGGTAGCCTCGCACTTGACGGCCTACTCAACAGACTGAACCCTGGAGTCTCTTTCGTCAGTGGCCTTGAGGTAGACAGCATAGTTACAAGCAAGGAGGTCAGGCAGTTCAACAGACACTGAACACTCCATGAGATAGTTACCGTGAGCGCGTATAATGCAGTGCTCCGCATCTAGGCAGTCTTCGCAGTGAAGCCGGAAGTGAAGACGGAAGGAGTACTGTGCGTGGAGACCCCTGAAATATCGACCATCAAACTGTGAAAGAACTAGAATGAGAGGAGAACCATGGGTCGCGATAGCGGGAAAGTTAATTACAGTCGAAGTGAGAGTATATTCGAATAAGATCCTCGTAAGAAATCCAGAAAACAGAGTCGCTGCCAAAATTGTGATCCATCTCCTCCTGCACTCCAGTAATCCACTCCTTGGACCCATCACTCCAAACTCCCTCCCAGATACCCTTGCGGACCTTACCCCAATACTTGCGAAGCTTGACCAAGCGCTGTCCAGATTCTAGAGTATGTGCCTACACGACGGGATTAATAAGTCCTTTAGAGATACTAGTGCGCTCACCGTAACCGTGCTCGAGTAGACCAGTAGAAGTGCCAAAGAGGAATTCATTGTTGACTCATGACATTTACTTATCCTAGAACTCATCGATATCGAGAATATCAGACGTCAAGAGCTCAGTAGTAACTTCGCCAGAGAAGTCTTCAATACCCTCATCGATCCAATCACCCATCAATGATACATAATCACAATGAGTCTTGGCGAAGGGCTTCACAAACAGAAAGACCCAAGTCTCGTTCCGATCTCTGCACTGCGCAAAGGAAATCGCCTTGGAGCCAGACTGATGCGTCTTACGATAGACACCCTCTTTGTCATCACGATCGATTTGTTGGGGGAGCTCTTTCTGCACAGACAGGCATCCTGGAGACCTAAGATAAAGTTTATCGTCGATGATGGAGTAGATCCATTCGCCGTCGCAACAAAACACAAATCTTTAAATGCCGATCTTTATGTCGTGGTCAACGTAGATCCGCTGTAGACCTTCTAGAACGTTGGTGTTGGTGAGAGCCGTTAGGCCAGCCATGATCTACCCCCCTCTCAGACCCAGAGTCGCCAGGCAAAGGGACAAAAGGACGGTTTATGATAGTTGATTGCACCAAAGAACATCTGCAAGTGTCTCAAAGGTCGTCTGCGAGGTTGTAGCTTATCCTTGTGAAGTTTCTCGCCCTGTGGTGTTGTCTATAAAAGGCGGGTCTGGACGAACAGATCCATAAAATGATCACTTGGTAGTCACCGTCTCTACGGTCGATTGAGACCTCATCAGAAAACCACCAACAGTACCAAAAAGACTCATATCTATTACTTTGTCAGTCGCATGAACAATTCTTTTCTCTATTGGGCACTTCCTTCGCTGAGAAACGGGCGTTGAAGTGCGAGCCTATTTTGTGTCCCTTCCTTGAGAAGCCAGCGGCGGATTGACCTTCTTGATTGCGTCCCATCAATGATATATGAGATAACAGGGTAATTCCTGTCGAGTATCTCGATATGAATTTTGTCCTCATCTGACAAGATTCGGGGTCTGCCGGACCGTGGTTTGTCTTTAGCTGACTCTTGTTGTCGACCTCGTCGATTGATCCAGTAGATCGCGTGACAAGCCTGCTCCTCTTTGTCTGCGATTTTCTCACAAGGAGAATGATAGGTATTCCACCTTATTCCGGCGTTTCAATCTGTTCAAGTAACGCGATTAAGTCATGGTGTGGATGTTGTTTTGGCAGGGTGGTACCCGAAATGTGGCGGACTCTAGGGATGGCAGTGGGCGAAGGTTCATGGTGTACTTACATTTATCACAAACACCTCGTCTTCTTCCACCCAGCTTCTCCAGTATGCCGAGAAAGCCACTTGTGGTATCATTTCCTGAGAAGCTGCCACCGTACGACGGGCCAAAGCTCCATATCTTTCCATATCACAAATCACGCATTCTATGGCGTGAGACTTGATCACAATGACGACGTGACCTCAAGCCAAGGTTGTGTGTTCCGGGCTTCTGCTGATCCCGTCGATCTCTTAACCCGTCTTTTGAACGACGCCCATAGATCCAAGAACATGCACATAGTCTCTAGCTGATATCTTAAATCTGAGTTATTGATCATCATCTGGATAGCGTCAATGATCGATTCCTCTTTACAGACGGGGTCTTGCGTGCCCCTCGGAGTGACGGCCTGCTGCATATTTGCGTCTCAAATCATCTTTTCTCTTTATAGCAAGGATGTCATTAAATTAATACTTGCAAAAGTTTCCCAGCCTCGATTACGTAATAAATTATTTAAAGCTTGACGTACGTGTGGCGACTGTCACCGGTATATCACTCTGAGTACGTTCTGAGAGTCCTCGTACAATCACTGAAAAGAAATTGTCTCATGCTTTAGCTACAAAGAAGGCAGAGAGCATCACGGACCCCTCTCTTTTCTTTCGACAATTGATCGTAAGGTGTCTGCAAATGATTCCGTAAAAATATAAGCCTCTATTTGTATATAAGTGCGACTCCCAGATACTCTGTATTCTCCCAGCCATTATGACTATATTTGGTAGATCTATTTTCAATCCGAATCAATGTTACTTGACGTGTATGACCCGTTGTTTGGCACAAAATGAGCTCCATTCTGTTCTGACTGACACTCAAATCTCAAATTCTCCACACCAAGCCTAGTAGATTAAGATCTATCAGGCACATTATCCAGCTTCTTCCTCGTGAGATATTCAATAGCATCCTCAACAGATCCATCAGCTTGATTCAGAGCTTCAATATTTTGTTCAAAGTCGCAAAAGCCGACATCATTCAATCGGCGCAACCCCTCAGCGTAGCGGTCCATGTAAACGTCTTCGACCCTGTCTTTGAATTGAAGCATATACAACTCTCGTATAGGATCCATCACGTCATGGACGCCCTCATTTCCCTCCTGAATGCCCGCCAAGTCTGGCTGAGAAGTATTCTGTTCTTGTTGGACCTGCGAACTTCCTCCATTGACTACATTCACAGGTGCAGTGCCAGTGATTCCAGGGGCGGGGAACCCTACAACCATACTGTCGAACAGTCTGCACACTTCGTCTATCATTTTGCCTATTATATCAGGGCTACTACTGGAAGCTTCCGTCAATAAGTGTAGTACATGTCTACCCTCGTGACCGTCTGGTAGCCTAAAGTATTTACTGATCATGTTATCGACGACGACGGGGTCCCGCAGAGCCGCGCGCTCGTGTTGAGTATAGTTAGGATGGCCCCAGACAAGCCGCTCCAATACCGCGAACGAAGAGGAGGGTTCCTAGAATGAATGTCAGCTACTATTCAATATAGAGATATCATCGCACGTACACCGCCATTTCTGCGCCTGAGTTCTGTAAGAGGGCCGCTAGGGCCGCCGTCGATGGTGCCCATTAAGTTGGCAAAGGGCTGGTTGATCATGTCTTCATTGGCAGAGATGGGTGCTGATGCGACGGTATTAACACAGGAAGCGGGATCCGGTTGCTGGTTGCTGGCAGCGCTGTTACGGATGATGAAGACTGTGTTATCGCTCTTGATCCCGCAGGCGCTCAAAGCTTTATCGTTCTCCATGACTTGACCAGAGAAGATTATGCATGACGAGTTTGCAGAAATCTCCTCATGGAACTTTTTGGCCACCTTGTCCAAGAGGTTAGAGACAGTTTCTGTACCGCCCATGGTGACATCGAGCGTGCTCCCTGATACGGTCTTCACTTTGAAGGTGATCTGAGAATCACTGCTCGACTGGGGATTGTCGGTCATTGCATTGGCCGGTAACATAGCACAGCGCGTTTTAGAGGTTTGAGTGGCGATAGTGAGAGTTGAAACTGGATCAAAGAACGGTAATAGCACCTTAAGTGCCCTGAACTCATATGACTAAGGTGATGAGGGAAGCGAAGTTAAAAATAAGGTAGGTCAATCGAGCGAAGCCCGGAGGCGAAAGGCCCAGCAAGTGCTGAGTTACTGGGTTTTTGAAGTGTAGGTTCGGTTCTTGCTCTGGTAGCTCAGGCGGTATTGAAATGTAGAAAAAGAACTCGGTTACCCGAGAACTTAATATTAACACACGAGACATGCGTGCGAGCCTCATGAGCTGATGTGTTTGCCACGCCATTGACAGATCCCCTTTTTCTTGCTGTAGCGTTCGAATCCGGAGCTTATCGGATGGCTACCCGAGGGTTGTTGTATCAAAAGTGTGGTGCGATATGAATTCCGTGATAATGGCTGGCAACCACCATGAATTGAAAGGTGGAGCCAACAACTAGTAACTTTCAACCCCCTTGTTCCTTACTGAGTCAGGAGGTCTCTGGCCCGTTCTTGGTGGTCGAAGGCAAGCCTTACTCTCTCCATGTTGAGAAGTAATAAGCCAAGCAAAGTAATCTTAATTAGAACGTAAGCTTATGAAGTCAAACTGTGTTTTTATGAGTAATAATCAAGATACAGAGCACAAAAATGATTGTTCTACTGGTGAAATACAGAGCTTCAAACATCACAGCGTCAAGCTAACAGCAGCGGCCAGCCTCACTCTAGGCTATGTACAAGGATAGGTGACGATGTAGCTGCAAACCCCCGCTAGGAGCGGTATGCCTGTTCACAGGCTAGTGTGTACTGTGTGATCGCTGGAGGGTACCTCCGCTCATTACTTTTTGTGAATGAAATTTTGTGACTTATCCTTGTCCAAAGACTTGAGGCGGTAAGGCCCCGGGACGAATCTATCAGGTTTCACTCCTCAAGTTGGACTCTCACACGGACCACCACATGACCTAGCGCGGCTGGAGATGGCGCCCCGCTAGCAGCGACTGAAACAGGAATCAAGCGGTACGAATCCACAGTTGCGCTACTCCGTACTTCGTATTCTCATGGGGACGTGGCGGACCCACCTGGGACAAGGCGCTAAGGCTTTTCAAGTCAATCACCCTGCATCTCTCGGAAACGGTGCGTGTTCCCCGCTAAGTGTACAGGTTTTGATATTGGTGGCGCTTGCGTTAGCTCAGGCCCCAGCCTTGTCAGCTTTCAGCCCCCTCGCTTCTGTGATTAGACAAGGCCGTTTCTTTCATCGATGACCTCATTGAGGCAGAGGTCTTTGTTTTCTCACTTGTTTTCACGGACTTCTTGGTGCTGCATGCGCCTTTAGAATGGAGTTGCAAGGATTATTCTGCAATTGAAGCAACCCCGAAGCATCAGTGACCATGATATCGATTACGATTCAGTTTCCGTTCGCCTCACCAAACGTGATTGCTGAAGCTCAGAATGTTTGAACTCTATCTTAGGTAAACGCATGTAGTTGACTTTTCAATGTGAGGTGAGGGTAGTATCGCTCTGTTTTCTCTTACCTTTCAATGCCGCTATTTTTTAATTCGATATCATACGCTTTTACCGCAATGGATTACTCCTGAGCTGGTGAACCCATGTTCTGTCACGGTTAAGAAACCCATCTCTCAATACAAGCCCCGTAGGTAGTGCATTGAGAAGAGAAAATTCGTCGTCATCTAAATAACTCCACTGCGAGCAGTCCTGCTTCAGACAAAAGATTCAGACTACCGACGCTCGCATTGACAAGAGTTCCGGTAAGTACTATTGAGGGGTTATCAGAAATGTGTGGCTCTTCAACAGTCGAAATTCCAGCGGAGCTCGCTATCAATAATGTTTTTACCTGCAACAGCTGGGCCCAGAACGGACCATATCTCACATTCACGGCCTTTGACAACCCTACCCTTCCACACGGAACTGACAACCTTCTTCAAGCATCAATATGTACACGGTGGCACTTTTAATAACTTTCTAGATAGCACTTAGAATTTTGACTGTGTAGGTCGAGCAACATAGCAACGGCAGGAAGTACGCAGTAACTAAGCTGGATTAAGGACATATGAAAGACAGCGTGAAGTATAGGGAAGCGGGCTTATGATAAAATTTGAACGTTGCGTCCTAGAACAAACACAGGCGTGTTTTCTTTCTTTGAGGCTCGGTTACGGATGCGGTGTCATGATGGTAGGCAAAGGACTTTGATGGTTGTTAGGTTACTATAAAAAAATAAAAATAAAAATAAAAATTAAACCGTTCATCCTACATCGATACTTTACCAGCCAGTGTCTCTCCATCATGTCCTGTTCTATGCCGTTGGAACATCGAATCTCGCCTTTACAGCGGGTGTCCTCCCAGGCCGTTATCCGGAGCCGAAGCTGAGCAATCTCGCGCTTAGTCTAATTTTTCATCGCCCGAGTCTTGCTGGTGCGATCGAGGGCCGTTTTGTCGCTGTGATTCTCGAAGAACGCCTTGTCGTCCTCAACGGAGGTCTTGAAGAAGCTGAAGCATAAAACAGGGACCGGTACAAAGGTCACGTGGCACTAGCTGCACCGGGCCCCGTAAACTTGAGGCATAAATCCTGGCTGCGCCCCCTCTGGAGGTCTTCACCTTTTGCTCTCCACGTGTCATCTAGCCGCTGTTATTGCACTATCATCAACGCAACCACCCTCAGTCTTTCCATCGTTCCACCTAATCATGGCTCCATTAGTGGTCTCGTCGACAGGCGCGACAATCAAAGAACTCGAGCGAAAGCTGTCTATCGCGAAAGATGAAATTACGGCCCTGACTCAACAAATCAACGATGAGCACATAATAAACGGTCGAGAACGTGTAGAATGCGCAACGCTTCAGAAAGGAACAGAAAATTTGAAACGTGCCCTGGCAGAAAATGTTTTATTCACTGAAACCATCACGCAAACCTTGAGAGAGGCGCGTTGGGACAACGACAGGTTCCGGCGCGAAATCGGATGTCTTCAATCCGAGATTTGTAGGATGCAAAGCGAACGCGTACAAACGGACAAATACATAAGTTTTATCGATCAACAGCTACTCGAACGCAACCGGACGATAGAAGAGCTACACGGACAAATTTCATCCATCTGGGACAAGGTCAATGCGACGAAGTCGTCTGAGATCGCCTCAACACATATTCAAAAGTGCTATAACAGCCAGACTACCTTTCTGGCCAGTCTTAACATGTCTGTGGTCGCACAGATTCAAGCGCTGGTGACGAGATTTAGTCATGAATCCAGCAACAAGCAAGAAGTGGAGAAACAGCTCTCAAAAGCTCGTTCGCACGCTACAAAGCTCAATGATGAAACAGAAAAGCTTCGGCGCCATCTTCAAATGAGTCAGAAAGAGACAAAAACACTCAGAAATGAGGTAAAGAAACAAAGCGAAGCAAAGAAATTTCTCGAACACGAACTAAAAAAGTCTAAACAAGACGCAAACAATACCTCTAGTAAAGGACACATTGTTACGGAAGGGCAGTTCCAGCATATCCAAGACGCTATCACTCTCTGCCCCGGAAAAGCGATGGGGGAGGTAGAGCGTCTCAAAAGCCAAATCGAGGAGAAGGAGATCAGAATTCAAGAGCAAGTAATGCTCCAGAACAAATTAGAAGATTCTATAGCACATCAGGCGGAGGAGCACCCCCTTACATCACAGAAGTCAAGTGAACTTCGGGAACGCCTCAATTCTCTCGGGGAAGGGTTCCGACACGATGCGGGCCTGTCCGAGGACGTTGATGATCTTAATCAACAGGTTGCGAAGCAGATGGAACGGGTGAGCGAGCTAGAAGCCCGTAACGAGATTCTAGAGGACGAATGTGCTCAACTGAGGGACGACGTGTTACGACATGCCAAAAGTTCAGAGCTGCTGAAGCAGGAATCCTTTCACTATAAAGGCCGCAGCATAACTAACGAACGTGATATTCTCGATGCTCTTGGGAAAAACCGGGCACAACTCTCTTGTCACATCTACGACACAATACTTGACGTTACGAAAGATATCAATGATGTCTACGACGCGAACGATGCAGTTAATGCTCTGGACGGATTTTTTGCTGAAGTCGAAGGCAGCATTCACTTGTTTTCGCTACAAGTCGATAACGATGTCGTGATGTTTCAGCAACTCATTAATTCATTCAAGCGGCTCAAACCTTGCCCCTGGTATGGAGATAGCCTGGTCGAGGCCCAAGATATGTATGAGAAAACTGTTTGTTTTAGGAAAGCCGCATCATCGTTTCGGCAAGATGCGTCCCGTGAACTTCAGGCCTTGGCGTCGTCGAAGCCCAACGTGCTTCCTTTTTCTGTCACTATGGCGGAAAGGCAGACCGCTTTGTCTGGAAAGATTCCCACAGCGAGACTTTTGTTATCTTATGTACTTGTTACTGTTGTTCTATGGATATGCAACTGGATGCCATTCATCCTTCGGTCATTCCTAGTGGTGTTCTCGTGCCATTTTGGATACCTTTGGGCTGCGCGTGCTCAGGAAGCTCGCGAAAACAACAGTCGCAAATACCTGGAGTCGCTATGCGGAGATCCGGTCGCCGGACGGATGTCTGCGGTATCCGCTCGAGAGGCGCACAAGCAGCTTCTGGCTTCATCGTCTGCGGCCCCGAGTAAATGGGATACAAGGCAGGTGGTGATGCCTGCCAAGAATCCGGAATCTAAAAATAGAGGCAAAAAGAAGAAAAGATAACGACAGGGGTGCAAGTGGTTTATTCATGGTTCTTGTTTATTGAGTCTACGATTGATTTTCCTGTTCATCGATAAATTACCGTATCAATCAAGCTTCAGCAGACTTCTAGGTTGTAGCTACAATTGTGGATTTCTTCCTAAACTTTAGTTCAAATCAAATCATATGCTGTACGCAGACTGCTTTCACATCGTGACGGCCACAGGTGTGTCTCGAACTAGAAAATGTTTCTTTGTACCAATTTCGGATTTTTCCTCGGTATCTTTCTCGGCAACTCCGCCGATGACTGTCAGCTTGCGCGTGTCGCCCTTGGGTTTCTCGAGGTTATTCTCTCACATTTCGATCTTGTCAGAGTCGAAGACCATATTCTTTTAGCCCAAAAATTTGCCCCGTCTCTCCCCGAGTTCCAGGATCAGCCAAAAGGGAACTCTTGCGTACTCGGTCTTGAGACGAGACAAAATAGAATCTTCACCGCACCGGAGCCTTGAAAGGATCGTGGACCTTCTGCAAGAGCTCCTTTGTGATGTGACTAGTGTATTGTATACACGAATTCTACACACGTACAGCATCACAATAAACGCGACCGCCAACCAATAAATTGATGCCCGGGTAGGCGATGCAGCTTGTTAAAAGGCGTAGGCCACAGTGTACTGAGAAACGATTTGAAATCTTTGGGTAATAGAACAGGGCTCAATTGTTGGCACACGAGAATCTTCATGAGCGCGTTTGCTAAAACTGATGATGGTATTCGATGGGCCCAAATGCCCCCGCCTTGGCGGCGTGCCTGGGGCCGCTGAAGGCTGAGGCGTATTTCCTAACGGCTTTCCTAGCATCTCCATTAGTTCACATAGTAGTCTGGCCAATAATAGGTTACACAAACAGTGCTGTGCCGGCATGTTACTGGAAGATATCGTTGAGTGAGCTCTTTGAGGGCCGGTAACTGTGCGGGAGTCACGCAAATGACCGGGCACCATCCTGCAAGTCGTCAATCCTGACCGGCAGTTTGTGACAGCCCTTGCTGGTCCTCAATGTGGCAAATAAAGATGCCGGTGGTGGAATGGGCTGCGAACGAAAGCTGAAGCACACTCCTGCCTCTCCGCGTACGCGTATGAAGGTGCATTCGGACAGGTGGAATCCTCATCAATTGCGCGATGGCGGGGGCGCCAAGTTGATATTAACCCACGGCTCGGTTGGTTAGCTAGTCGCTGGCAAGAACAAAGGCCGTCGAAGAGTCGAGCCATCCACCTGAGGTCATCCAGTTTCGAGCATGTCGTGTACGTGTAAGGCCAATTTTCTTTGGCTAGGGGGCCACTGCCAAACACGGTCAACATTACGTGACTGACCCTGTAGCGCAACACTGCAATGGTGATTTTAAATGTTTCCTGTGACTATTAGTTCTACACCGGAATTCCAGCTCCTTAAACTGCCGTGATAAATTCAGTACTCCTCGTCGGTTATAGCTATTAACTATACGATGGGATATGTCGTCGTGGGCAATGAGTGCCCCCCTGGCAGCCAAGACAGACTTCTCGATCACCGTCTGTAGGTAGATGACTCGAAGAGCTTGCCTAACTAATGCCCGCTTGTAACTGTTCCTACGGATACAACATCGCAGGCCATGACAGAGCCGCCTATGAACGACGCGCGAGGTTTATCTAGCTACTCCATATCCGTTGAGTGCCATTACTGAGAGCGTTCCCTTGTGAGCAAAGTTCCATATCGCTATGTCTAACAGAAGCTCGAGGGCATCCAGATGCTAATCCAGCATTAGCAAGTATTACTAAACATCAGCAAGTCCAATAGGTCCTCTCACCCACTACTACAACTCGTCTTGATCTTATCGACCGTTCTATTACGCAAGACCAACGGTCGCCTGCCCTCTTCTGTCAATAGTGATCGTATTCCAACCTGTCTACCCTTCTAACGGTTGCCAAGTATCCCATCTCTAGGCGACAGGGCTTTATCTGGAGGTGAAGTTAGCGGCCGGAACGTGCTTTCGCGCTACAAGCGGCTGCCAATCACCAGGGCAGAGCAGACGGAACTCGGCCCTAAGGCAGTAGGCTCTGTGGTAGACATAAAATCTTAATGCCCCCTCCCAGGTTTTTCTCTTGACTGACTAAGAGGCTAAGATAAGATAAGAGGTCCTCACTTGTGTCTAGGAATTCCTCGAGGATAAAAGTAGAAGAAATCTACAAACTAATTCTAAGCATACTGACTTGGCGACTTGTAGACTATGACCTGAGTCGACTTATTTGTTGCCCTTTTTCCTGGCTTGCGAGTCAGGGATTCGGACTTGAATTGAGTTGAATGACTTGAAGTATCAAGAGGCTGGGCCCGCTGAGGAACTCCACCAAGAATTCAGCATAACAAGAACCAGGTTGACTTCTGCACCTCACACCAAGCCTCGCAGTCGACAGCGCATTATCAATCCACAATCCGCAGGCCCGAGCTTGCAGAACTATCACTACACTGCTTAAAGAGTTTTCTTTGCTCCCTTGAGCCCGGAAGGTATCCCTGTTCCTAAACTTAACTCACCCAGATCCTTCCTTTCCCCTACGTGAGAGTTGATCGTCCAAGCATCTTGGTCAGTTCAAGGTCACTCTCTCGGCATGAGACCAGAATACGCTTCATTATTAAATCTCGCTGGAATGATCATAGCGCAATTGAATCTGATCCACGTATGCTAGCACTAAACGCTGGCGAGCACGCACGGGGCTGGACATTGTACATAAACGCGAGCATCTAGAGTTGAAGGGATTCGATATTTCACAACATCACTTCCATCACCACTGGATAAGTACTGAAATCAGTCCGCAAAAAGGCCCTGTTCTAAGGGTTCAACGCATTTGCCTGCCTAGTAGCAAAAGAATTCCTCATCGTTCCGCCATGTCCCAGCACTGTATGACATGGATCCTGCTCGCGTACGGGTGAGTGTTGACCTCTGCAAGGCGCTGAATATCCTTCCTAGGGTCGCTCCACTGTATGAATTCGCATTAGACAAAGTATCACAAGAAGGTTAATAGTGTATCGGACTGACCGGTGGTGGGGAAAGTTTTCTTGTCTGAGTAATGGAACCTTCGCAAATCTGCTTCGGCCGTCCATACTCTTCTCGGTCCATTTTTTAACTGCGCTCTGGCCTCCAGACGTCCGCTCTGCAGAGATTTCGCTATGGGAGGAAGATGAATGGAAGATGGAACATTAACCACAGTCTTTGCCTCACTCCAGCCGCTCGCATCTCGTCTTCCCGTATCATCAGGAGTGAGGATGGTGGCTGCTGAATATTATTGGTTAGTAAGTATATGTTCAGGGCCACGTGGGCCTGTTGCAAACGAATCTTGTTTAGGTAGAGGTGTGAGAATTTCACTAGACCCTAGGGGGATCCCTGGAGGAAGCGTAGAGGACGGTATCGGCTGGCTGATGGGTGGAAGAGAGATGGGTGTCGGTCGAGGCAAGTCAACGGGAAATCTCGTGCGTCCAAGAAAATTTTCAGTTGCATGAATTATTGTCATTTTCATCGGTTGGATTGCTCCCATAGCCTGGGTCGCCTTGCCGGCAGTATGATCAATATCATTGGTCTTGGCTGCCCCGTCTCTATGGTATTCAATGCCTCCTAAGTGATTCTTGGATGCTTTCTTGATTCTTTCGTTCTTCCCAAGTTTCTTTCGACGTCGTTGACTGGAAAACCAGCCTTTGATTTGATCTGTTGGTGAACATGTTAGTTTCCAACCTTCACTCGTCTTCTTCGTACTACCCAGCTCGGCCTGACCGAATTGAACTTACCCCACTCTAGTCCAGTTTCACACATGAGGCGTTGCATTTCATGTCCATCTGCATATGGCCGCTGAATGTTTGCATAATACCACCTTCTGAGGCAGGCTTTAGCTTGCTCCGGTAGTCTTGGCCTTTTACGTGGCTGGGTGGGCAGAAGCTCAGACATTTCCTCACAACGCTGCGTACAATTGTCGAGTTCATATCGCGGGACGCTTGGTTGAAACGCGATGGATCGTGATGGAGGCAAATTTCCAGGTTTTTCCTTCCCTTGCAGAGCATAATCCGAACTAGGAACCGTAGTCGGGAAGCCTAGATGTCCGGGACAGGAACTATATGTCAACTGGTGATGGCAGCCACAGGGTTCCTCAGCTATGCAAACTGGTGCAACGCTGGAGGCCATATGACATAGCTTCTTGGGTGAATAGTATTGAGGTATAAAGAAAGCTCGCTCCTCAATTCGTTGCGGCCAAGGTGCACCTGGACGCGCTGGTCGTTCGGAACCTCCAGTCATATTGTCGTTGGCATCAAGCACATCAACGGGGGCTTTGACTGTTTCGTTATGACAGTGCTCGATACGTTCCATCTGGCTCTCACCATCTGCTTCACCAAGCCTATCTATGATGGCTGCGATATCATTGGTTGGTTCTCGTGGTGTTGTCTGCCCCTTACCAACTGATGCTAGCTTTGCCATATCTTCAGAGGCAGCTGTATTCTCTCTCCATCGTGAGAGGAATCTTTCCATCGTGGGATTCATATCTCTGCTCCCTTCTTGGCTTTCAGCTTCAATTCGATCCCAAATAGACTTTTTATCTTCTAGAGCAACTAAGATCTCTCTCCTTGTGGCCATGTTTCCAGGAGTAAGCAAGGTGGAGTGATTTCTCGTTCCCACGTTGTAGCCTCGGAATATGGGAGACATGCTTGCTGGAAGCAAACGTGAACCATATGATACAACCGAAGCTTAACAGGAAGGCCCACGAGGAAAGTGAATAGAGTCTATAGAGTGCGTTGCCCGAGACTTTGGAAGAACAGAGGTGTGCGAGATGAGTATTCGAGTGGTGGTTTAGGAATAAAAGATGAAGATCCGTGGTATAGAGCAGAATGAGAGTCAATTACTGCAAGGTATACACTTGGTCGTCTAGTTCAACCTACTGCAAAGTTCTTTTCAGGAATCATCCGCTCTCAAGCTTGCTGGGTTTCCCTACGTACCTGGATTCTAAACAAAAAGAAGACAACTTGAACAGCTCTGCAAGAAACGGATTAGCCCATCACATGAACCGCCCGCCATTAGAAAGTATGATTGAAGTAGCCACTAAAGAGGAAAAGGACGCACCTGTAGGATATCAAAGATTGGTCACACCCTTTTGCTGGTCTGGTAGAGTGTTTTTGCATGGATATCAGCTCTGAGCTACTTGACAGACAGACCGTGTTTACAGTTCTACAGTCTGTAGTCCATCACTGCCAAGGTCTGTTTGAGAACCCGTGGAGGCTAAAGAAAACATCGACTTAGCTTTTGTGATGTCGGCCGCCCGCTGTCAAGTCAACGACTATCTTGATGTGACACCATGGCATGCTGTAATCTCTAGCGCCAGAAAACTTTCGTCACACACACAACTATCATCGCGTTAGCGAATCTTATGCACACGCTCGGTGTTCTCCCGTGCAAGCGCGGTGGGCCATTTAGCAACAACTCAGTAGCCGAAGCAATCCTTTCTGAGGGGATGCTGCGGTAACAAATTAGACTTTTTCTTTGATTCAAACCTTTCCGCAACCAAATTTGCTCCACCTAGTCTTGGCCAGGTCCATGGAGCCGAGGCTCATGACCTTCTCCCCCCCGCACCTTCATGCATGACGCTCGCGTCGTCCCTGCATGTCAGATCCCTGCTCAGCTCACTAGTGGCATCTCGCTTTACATACTAGAGTAGATCTACCAGAGCCTCACCCAGTTTCCAGTCAACTTTCATCTAGATTGAGCGCTATCTTACCATCGGCAGCAAACTGCTAGCTTCATTTTCGTTTTGACACATTTCAAGACAAGTTGGTGGTCTGAGGTGTAAGAGAATATCCACGGTTGCTTAAGTTGTCTCGAATAGCTTTGACCTGGCCGCTACAGGAGACTCGTTCCTAGATCGTCGGGCATGTGACATGATTCATGGACCAAAACCACCGTCGAGGCTAAGACCTAATCACACTCTCAGCTGCAATTATACAGCTTAGCGAGCCTCCAGGTGCGACGAGACTGGCTGGGTTCAAACGGTCTTCTTTTGGGAGTGGCGATAGAAAAATATAAAGCACAAGAGATAAGCTGGCATGGACTAGAGAAGTGTAGAGGGTGATGAGCCGACTGGACGATGTAAGTGGGGAGTCGCACCATGGGGGTCAAGATAAGTCTAGCCGCCAATTCGAGAATATACGATCGTTGAGACACTCGGAGAATATGAAGATCAAACAGTATAGGCGCGACACATGGCGCGTAGTGCTCATTAAAACGTCGCGCCATAGAATCAGCACCCGGCCTTTCAAGGTTTATCACTGTTGTGCCACCCTTCTTCGCGATGGCCGTTTAGCAAGCTAGGGGCTATGAGGTGCAAATACGCCATGTACAAGTCCGCCGCTTCGTATCAGATGGCTCGATCGGTACCAACACACGTCACACACGAACTCGGATGACGGAGTGATCGTACGACCCGTAATGATTGTACAGACGCTACGTCTGATCCTTCATTCGCCGCCACTCATTGTTCGCTGCGCTCTTGACGCTGGACCCGGAGAAATTGCTTCGACTCGTAGGTCTGAACTATGGACGTGCCCTTAGAAGGAGTCGAAAAAGCACTTACTGCAAAGATAAGAGTTGGATTGGCCGGAATCTACTTCTTCCTATCTTTCACTAAAGTATCTAAACTAAGTCGACACAGGTATTAAGCTAGAACTCGAAATCTAGTCCGTCAACCATGCTCTTTCCTGATGAAGGAAATGCGGAGTTCCATCAGATGATCCATCCCCTTCGCTCCTGTGATCCTGAAGTCTCTTGTAGAGAGGGCGTGGCTACTTTTTGTAGGCTCATGGACCCTTCAGCGGTGGCCACACTTGTAGGCACGAGTTCCCCCTTCGAGAGTACTCAATCGCCCATTTAGCCACGCGCACTGTTCTCTAGCAAGTTCTGGACAGGAGTCCGGTGGTCATATCCGCTTCGCCAGAAGCCATAGTTTCAACCCGCCATTGGCAGTGTCCCAAGCTCAACCATCGAACGACCGACAGAAAGCAATCTCAAGGGAGTGAGTCATTTTCGTTGATGGAAGAGCTGTCAATGACTTGAGGCTGACCAAAAACGTCGATTCCGGCCACCAGCTACTAGCCTAGCCTCTCCCCCCTTTCCATCTTATCTGTAAAACAGCTCACTGCTTTACAAACATTGCAAGCGTCGCTAACAATCACTACGTCCAGGCTCTGATAGTTACAATACCCTACCCAAGATGGCTGATGAGAATGACTTGAGTGTGTCTGCTTATCCTCCGCCCAGGCGCGCAACAACTCGCCAACTCCGGGCCAGCCAGTAAGAATTGTGCCCTCGTTCAACGCTCTCACACGTGCTCCGTTGAGCGAGGGGCGTGTCTATCGCCGTGGGGTTCTAACACAAACTTCGTAGCTAAAACTACCCACTTATCTAAAGCAGGAAGAGGAATCTGTTTCAAAAACTTCCTCAGCCAAGATTCAGATGCGATGCTCGGACATGGACGATCAAGAAGACCAATCCAAGCCTCATGATCTAGTCACCTCCTCGCCCTGGTCATACTGGGATCATATTCAGGCTTAGCGACACTCTCTATTAGACTTTTCACAGAGTCGCACAACCCGCATACATGTGTAGGCATCGAACAAGAAAGCTGTTGTCGCCTATGTATGATGCTTCTTACTGCTCCCGTTCTTCGCGCTCCATCGCGCTCCATACTGATACCTATACTTCGCATTGGGTGCCCCCAGACCCAGTTCTCACCAGATAATGTCAGGATTTAAACCAAAGTCAGGTGTCTGATACAGGAGTTCTTTTTGGTACATCGAAAAGATACGACTAAACGATACTGGGCATTAGTTCCGGCTATAGTAATCGGTACCGAAGCTCGTAACGTAATTCACAAGAATATATCATTCACGGCTAGGATTGATGTGAATGAGGGGCATGATTAGTGCCGTGGAAGCAGCGCTCCGTTCACCTTGACCGTCGTTGTTCGAAACAAGTATGTGATCCGGGTTTGGCATGGAAGTAGGTTCAGCGGGGGTGTTACGTACAGAGTTTCTAGCATATTGACGAAGCAAAAATGGTAAGTACTCATGCAACATAAATGATTGGCCACTGTTTCTGGCACATGATGCAAGAAAGCTGTTCGGTTTGATCTATTCTCTATATTGTCTAGCTGTAACCTTGACGAGTGTATCGGATTACCCTAGGGACGTAAATTACCCTTGCCTGACCGCGGGTTCCTTTTCGCAGTGCATCACGCCTCAGCTTCGTAGAATAACATCGACTGAGGTGGGTTTTGAGTGATCGGACGCCCGTAGACCAGAATAGAGTCAACAAGAGCTCCAATACCGGCCGCGGATCCGTTTATCTATGACGAGTTGACCTTCTCATCACTTGACCATTGCAGCAAAGATCCGAGACCTCGAAACATAGTCCACAAATCCGGCGCATCACCTACTGGTGGCCACGATCCCGTGGCAGATCATGGTCCTGGCTGCTTGCGTGATACGCGCGCATAGCAGCCATTGGCTCTGTTTCTCTTTGTGATCCATGGAAGATCGTTCTGCATAACGCTCAAGTGCCTGCATTCTGCCAAGCCTACAGACAATGATGGCAAGACCTACAGAGTACCTTGAGACGAATAATTCAGGCTTGTATCTGAGTGTTTGAATGCGGAAGTGGGGATACTCCACCATCATGCGTGCGATCCGGTAGGTCTAGTACAGCACGTTATGCTATGATACCCCGGCCGTCGCTTCGCCGGACGACATTCCATGCTTGGGAGTTCCTGTATAACAGTCGAGATACACGAGCTCCGAACTGGGTTTTCGGGGGCGTCTGTCAAGCTTTTGGCTTTAATCGATAATGTTCTTCTGTTCTCTAGTGCCATTATCACCGTGTCTTCTGTTTTCATGAGGTCAGGTGCTCAAAACACTGAGCTTGAGCGCTCATGTTCCTGCTGAACTCTGCCTTCCAGTAAATTAGCCCCGATGGTCTGGCATATATTTGAGGCAATTGCCCAACTCTATGCTCTTCTTGAAAGCGTCGTAAAGTTCTTCAAATCCTATTCTCAAGCTGCTAGTCGAACACTTAGCTCAATCCCAGCTACGGCCTTACCACTGCAGACTGTTATTTCTCTAGAGCCCCTTGATCTGGTATGCTGTAAGGAAACCAGCTTATTCTATCTCTACGCCATACTTCTGGAACACGAAAGGATTGAGCATTCCGATTCTTTCAAATATGTCCAGAGCAGAAGAAAAGCCTGTTTGGGCTGGGAGAGAACGAAGTCAGTTGAACGAAGTCGGCAACAAGAGCCTTGAGAATTGTATTCGACGGGTGGAGGAAACCCTCGGTAGGCTCGATATTTTAGAAAAGGAACTAGCTCAGGTATCCATCGAGCTCAGAGCTGACATGTCACAACTCGTTGCTGCGGTTGATAAGGGGGCCGCTCAACAAGAGCAGTCATCTCAAAGCCTCCGCACTTCACGTGAAGCGAGAGACAATGAGACCAAAGCTGTCAGGACTGAGATGGAAAGGCGGGTCGGAGAAAAGAAAGGAGAAAACCCTAATACCCCAGACAATAGGGGTCTTGAGTCGGAAGGACTTATTCTACCTAAAGAATTGCCAAGGCTTTCGTCAGCCGCTGGCGGTATACCAGCACGACGGGAACTTACCAATGGCACCGGCGCTGTGGCAGATAGGCCCGAAGAAGCGAGTAATAAACGGAGTATGGGAGGCCTAGAGTGCCACGATATTCAGACAGTCAAGACACCAGAGGTTCAGCCAAAGTCTGAGCCAACTTGTCAACTAAAGCTCCAAGAAGTTCGGCAGGTCGACAAAAATATCATGCCGCCCGGACAGCCTCTACCAGAGCGAGTTTGCGAACCACCTTCAAGACGTTGTTGGGAGCAACTTCCTGGGAAATCTAGTCGAAGCCACAAACGACCGTGTGAGAGCCAACCTGATAGATTTGGTAAGCGACAAGCAACAGTGACTGGAAAAGGTTTCCATCATGACAAGTTCCCAATTATGAGGGCCCCAGAACGAAATAGAACTCCAGCGCAGATTTCTGGAGGCTCCCAGTCGATATCCCAAAGTCCAATGTATGGTCCGCTTTACGGAAATACAGGCCATTTCCCCGAGGGTCCGGCTTCTGAGGTACAGTCAGGCTCTAGTTTTTGTTTCGCCTGTCTATCATCACAAAGTTCTCAAATGTGCTGTAGTACAACACACAATCGACCTCGCATAATTTCAATCAATTCGGCCACAGCTCCGGCTCGTTGGCCACAGCAAGACTACAATGTCCATCCCACATATCCAACACCGCAAAACACTTCGACACGTTATGGGTCAATTTATGGTTCACGTTGCGGACCTCCAAGCTACATAAACTCGACCCAATATCAAGTAGCCTCCAACATGTCTTCCATGTGTCCACAAAGATCAAACAATTCTACGTATTTTATGTACAGTAATCGAAGGTTTCCAGGCTACCCTGCCACGGCTCCGGCTCAGAGATTACCGTCGGCCTCCAACATACCTTCGCAAACACCAAACTTTCGGATGGTCGACCCGCGTACTCACTTTCGGCTCAATCCAGATTCCTACGGAACGGAAGGTCGAGACATGAGGTCTGGGGAGACTACAGCGATGGATAGCCTACAGCCAACCCCAGATACGAATCGTGTGGCCTCATTCCGCGATACCACGATCAGTGGTACCTCTAGTATTATGCACAGTGTCGCACCAATCGGGAGTTTTGAGACCCTTGAACGACAAGGACGTGAAGCAGAAGCCATGGATCAAAGACTGAGGAACGTGGCCATCAAGGCAATCCGAGTGGTGGACGTGCATGGCGGTCGCCTAAAAGAGGAGTCTTAGCTTTTCGCCCTCAAAATTCCGATTTTCTTGAACTCGATGATCTTTAGTTCATGGTTGATATGCGGGATCGCGTGCTTGGCCGAAGCTTTCCATGCCGTCATTTAACTTGGCATCGTCGAGTCTACACCTATGTATCCAAGTAACAGATGATACAATCACAGCTTGAAAAAAAACTATACCAAAGGAAAATTGTTGAATGGTAACGGTGAAGAGAAGTAGTGACGCACTTTGTAGGTACCAAGATAGTTCAAAGACCGAGGCATGTGGAGTGAGCAGTAGATGGATCAATTGATGATTGTCCTGAGTTTGTTCTTCTTTTCCTTCGGTCAGGTGCTGGAGTTAATCAACGTGTCTGAAAACATTACTCATTTCATTCTACAGTAAAACCGAAACCATCACACCCAACCAAAGCCTATCGTCTACATCTCACCATACACGCTCACGGCGCTGCGGAAACCGAGCTCAGCTATACCCAAGCTAAGGGAAAGGCAGAGACGCAGCCAACGAAACCCAGTGATCACGAATCTTACAGCAATGTATACACCTTGCACGACACAATCTGTGGAGTGGACTTTTCGACTTATAATTCAGACCAGTATGTATAAACAGCAGACATAGCAACGGAGGTGATCAGAGTGCAAGAATAGTAATCTTGCTCTCCGACGTAGATGGCATCGTCATGCAACAAGCTCGATATCAATCACATCTCTTGACAATTAGCCATAAAATACCGCTATCATTGCGACTCTCTTTTCCTCCATCTTTTGCACGCAGTTTTCGAGTTCTGCGGAGCGCAATGTTTCAACATATTAAGAGCTTAGAAAAGACCGTAGCTCGTAACACCAGTGCATCCAGTGTGCGGTCTAAACTGACCTGTGCGACTCGAAAAAAAAAAAAAGAGAAAAAGAGTGCCTCTTGTTGTGGAGGAACGAAATGAAGTAAAGATTGCTTCCGTGGTTCAATCTTGTGGTATAGCCTCTTTTTCTGAGGAATGGGCTTGCGCCGTAGGAAATCTTCCAACCTGTAATGCTTTCCAATTAAACTTGCGTATCTTGCGCAATGTTGTGACCGATAAGGAAAAGTAGAGGAAGAAAGTACTGTGTTGTGTTAAGTGCTTAGACACTGGTGATGCGATCAAGAGGAGCTCGAGCGCAGCAGACCATGAGCTTCAGGCTGGTACCGAGCTCCTCAGCTTCAGAGAGTAGACACTTATCGCTCCAGATGCTCTTTACAGAGGACTTCCCTGCTGCGTTTTCGTAGCACCGTGTGTACCACCATCGGCCAACCCGACTGACCATCTTGCCCTCGTCTGCCGAGGGACTGTTGTCGCTCATCATCTCGGATAGACTTGGCGGATCCTTCTTATTCTCAGCAATAGCTTTGCCCTTGTCGGCCTTACTGTCTGAGCGAGTGACGGAACTTGCCACGGGCACACCCACTCGTGCTGCCTTGATGGTAGTGAAACCAACCTTGCCAAGGAGACGAAGAATGAGATCTGCGGTTGATCCGAGACTAGTATCAGGCGTTCTCTCGTTTATCCTCTCTTTGAGACGGCGGACTGTACGCCGGCCCCGGTTGCCCATATTGTTTAGGTCAACATCGAGAATGCAGAGCTCGATGAAGCCTCCTGGCTCCAACACACGGCGCGCTTCGGTGAGAATGCTGCGGTAGTATGCTTCAGGAGCTGCGACAGGGAAGCGATAGACAACAGCCGTAAAGCTCTGAGGGGCGAACGGAAACTTGTCGAGGTGAGAGACGTATTGGATCTGGTGGTGGTTTGGAGGGCTGAGAGGGAAGCTCGAAGATGAACTCTTGAGTTCTTCAGGAAGAGGAGCGCGAGGAGACAGGTTGAAGAAGGTGGCAGCCGGGTATGCTTCCGCAGCGTAGAATGACCAGTCATCGTTACCAAGGCCATCAATTACGAGTATTGAGTGCCTCTTCAGTGGTCCCTCAACAGGAACCAGTTCATGGCGAACGTCGCTGAATAGAACATGCTCGAAGGTAAGCCACTTGCTCACCGTCATTGAACCAACTCTGAGATTTACTTGTGCGAGTGGTGACCCATCCTCGGAAGAGGAGCTGGCATCAGATCGTCTCGTCTTACAGGAAGACCGACTGCTTCGTCGAGATACCTCACCAGCCGCAGGAACCTCAGTGTTGTTGTTGTTGCAGTCTTCGTATCCCGAAACAAATTCGGAGACTGAGAAGGTAGTTCTGGGGCGTGGGTGAGGTTGGAAAGCTGCCCGAAGGCGTTCAGTCATGTCAGGACTGCAAGTGCTGGAGATGGTTGTTGCCTTGGATTGTTGGCATGCATTATTATCGAAGACAACCGTCGGCAACTTTAAGGGCTTCTCCTTGCTAGCCAGCTTCGACTCTTAAGTCTCAAGATGAAACGGTGCACCTCGTGAAGACGTTGCTGAGGAAGGTGCTTTGCCAGCATCTTCAATGAGATCATCATACTCACCCCACACCTCATCTTCTGCGGGGGGGTCGTAAGGTTGTGGGATTACGGCAGTAGAGCCAGAGAAGCCAAGACTACCAGAACAGCTTGAGCAAGATGTACCAAGTGTTCCCTCGGAG
>NW_022194815.1:0-5386 GCF_900067095.1 Fusarium proliferatum ET1 | reverse complement strand
ATTCGCCACCATGATTATGACCAGTGTTTCCAGTCCGTTCAGTTGTTGCAGTGGAATAGTCAGGTTAAATTTAATGTGACCGTTTATCGCAATCTGCCGACCACTCGCGATTCAATCATGACTTCGTGATAAAAGATTGAGTGTGAGGTTATAACGCCGAAGCGGTAAAAATTTTAATTTTTGCCGCTGAGGGGTTGACCAAGCGAAGCGCGGTAGGTTTTCTGCTTAGGAGTTTAATCATGTTTCAGACTTTTATTTCTCGCCATAATTCAAACTTTTTTTCTGATAAGCTGGTTCTCACTTCTGTTACTCCAGCTTCTTCGGCACCTGTTTTACAGACACCTAAAGCTACATCGTCAACGTTATATTTTGATAGTTTGACGGTTAATGCTGGTAATGGTGGTTTTCTTCATTGCATTCAGATGGATACATCTGTCAACGCCGCTAATCAGGTTGTTTCTGTTGGTGCTGATATTGCTTTTGATGCCGACCCTAAATTTTTTGCCTGTTTGGTTCGCTTTGAGTCTTCTTCGGTTCCGACTACCCTCCCGACTGCCTATGATGTTTATCCTTTGGATGGTCGCCATGATGGTGGTTATTATACCGTCAAGGACTGTGTGACTATTGACGTCCTTCCTCGTACGCCGGGCAATAATGTTTATGTTGGTTTCATGGTTTGGTCTAACTTTACCGCTACTAAATGCCGCGGATTGGTTTCGCTGAATCAGGTTATTAAAGAGATTATTTGTCTCCAGCCACTTAAGTGAGGTGATTTATGTTTGGTGCTATTGCTGGCGGTATTGCTTCTGCTCTTGCTGGTGGCGCCATGTCTAAATTGTTTGGAGGCGGTCAAAAAGCCGCCTCCGGTGGCATTCAAGGTGATGTGCTTGCTACCGATAACAATACTGTAGGCATGGGTGATGCTGGTATTAAATCTGCCATTCAAGGCTCTAATGTTCCTAACCCTGATGAGGCCGCCCCTAGTTTTGTTTCTGGTGCTATGGCTAAAGCTGGTAAAGGACTTCTTGAAGGTACGTTGCAGGCTGGCACTTCTGCCGTTTCTGATAAGTTGCTTGATTTGGTTGGACTTGGTGGCAAGTCTGCCGCTGATAAAGGAAAGGATACTCGTGATTATCTTGCTGCTGCATTTCCTGAGCTTAATGCTTGGGAGCGTGCTGGTGCTGATGCTTCCTCTGCTGGTATGGTTGACGCCGGATTTGAGAATCAAAAAGAGCTTACTAAAATGCAACTGGACAATCAGAAAGAGATTGCCGAGATGCAAAATGAGACTCAAAAAGAGATTGCTGGCATTCAGTCGGCGACTTCACGCCAGAATACGAAAGACCAGGTATATGCACAAAATGAGATGCTTGCTTATCAACAGAAGGAGTCTACTGCTCGCGTTGCGTCTATTATGGAAAACACCAATCTTTCCAAGCAACAGCAGGTTTCCGAGATTATGCGCCAAATGCTTACTCAAGCTCAAACGGCTGGTCAGTATTTTACCAATGACCAAATCAAAGAAATGACTCGCAAGGTTAGTGCTGAGGTTGACTTAGTTCATCAGCAAACGCAGAATCAGCGGTATGGCTCTTCTCATATTGGCGCTACTGCAAAGGATATTTCTAATGTCGTCACTGATGCTGCTTCTGGTGTGGTTGATATTTTTCATGGTATTGATAAAGCTGTTGCCGATACTTGGAACAATTTCTGGAAAGACGGTAAAGCTGATGGTATTGGCTCTAATTTGTCTAGGAAATAACCGTCAGGATTGACACCCTCCCAATTGTATGTTTTCATGCCTCCAAATCTTGGAGGCTTTTTTATGGTTCGTTCTTATTACCCTTCTGAATGTCACGCTGATTATTTTGACTTTGAGCGTATCGAGGCTCTTAAACCTGCTATTGAGGCTTGTGGCATTTCTACTCTTTCTCAATCCCCAATGCTTGGCTTCCATAAGCAGATGGATAACCGCATCAAGCTCTTGGAAGAGATTCTGTCTTTTCGTATGCAGGGCGTTGAGTTCGATAATGGTGATATGTATGTTGACGGCCATAAGGCTGCTTCTGACGTTCGTGATGAGTTTGTATCTGTTACTGAGAAGTTAATGGATGAATTGGCACAATGCTACAATGTGCTCCCCCAACTTGATATTAATAACACTATAGACCACCGCCCCGAAGGGGACGAAAAATGGTTTTTAGAGAACGAGAAGACGGTTACGCAGTTTTGCCGCAAGCTGGCTGCTGAACGCCCTCTTAAGGATATTCGCGATGAGTATAATTACCCCAAAAAGAAAGGTATTAAGGATGAGTGTTCAAGATTGCTGGAGGCCTCCACTATGAAATCGCGTAGAGGCTTTGCTATTCAGCGTTTGATGAATGCAATGCGACAGGCTCATGCTGATGGTTGGTTTATCGTTTTTGACACTCTCACGTTGGCTGACGACCGATTAGAGGCGTTTTATGATAATCCCAATGCTTTGCGTGACTATTTTCGTGATATTGGTCGTATGGTTCTTGCTGCCGAGGGTCGCAAGGCTAATGATTCACACGCCGACTGCTATCAGTATTTTTGTGTGCCTGAGTATGGTACAGCTAATGGCCGTCTTCATTTCCATGCGGTGCACTTTATGCGGACACTTCCTACAGGTAGCGTTGACCCTAATTTTGGTCGTCGGGTACGCAATCGCCGCCAGTTAAATAGCTTGCAAAATACGTGGCCTTATGGTTACAGTATGCCCATCGCAGTTCGCTACACGCAGGACGCTTTTTCACGTTCTGGTTGGTTGTGGCCTGTTGATGCTAAAGGTGAGCCGCTTAAAGCTACCAGTTATATGGCTGTTGGTTTCTATGTGGCTAAATACGTTAACAAAAAGTCAGATATGGACCTTGCTGCTAAAGGTCTAGGAGCTAAAGAATGGAACAACTCACTAAAAACCAAGCTGTCGCTACTTCCCAAGAAGCTGTTCAGAATCAGAATGAGCCGCAACTTCGGGATGAAAATGCTCACAATGACAAATCTGTCCACGGAGTGCTTAATCCAACTTACCAAGCTGGGTTACGACGCGACGCCGTTCAACCAGATATTGAAGCAGAACGCAAAAAGAGAGATGAGATTGAGGCTGGGAAAAGTTACTGTAGCCGACGTTTTGGCGGCGCAACCTGTGACGACAAATCTGCTCAAATTTATGCGCGCTTCGATAAAAATGATTGGCGTATCCAACCTGCAGAGTTTTATCGCTTCCATGACGCAGAAGTTAACACTTTCGGATATTTCTGATGAGTCGAAAAATTATCTTGATAAAGCAGGAATTACTACTGCTTGTTTACGAATTAAATCGAAGTGGACTGCTGGCGGAAAATGAGAAAATTCGACCTATCCTTGCGCAGCTCGAGAAGCTCTTACTTTGCGACCTTTCGCCATCAACTAACGATTCTGTCAAAAACTGACGCGTTGGATGAGGAGAAGTGGCTTAATATGCTTGGCACGTTCGTCAAGGACTGGTTTAGATATGAGTCACATTTTGTTCATGGTAGAGATTCTCTTGTTGACATTTTAAAAGAGCGTGGATTACTATCTGAGTCCGATGCTGTTCAACCACTAATAGGTAAGAAATCATGAGTCAAGTTACTGAACAATCCGTACGTTTCCAGACCGCTTTGGCCTCTATTAAGCTCATTCAGGCTTCTGCCGTTTTGGATTTAACCGAAGATGATTTCGATTTTCTGACGAGTAACAAAGTTTGGATTGCTACTGACCGCTCTCGTGCTCGTCGCTGCGTTGAGGCTTGCGTTTATGGTACGCTGGACTTTGTAGGATACCCTCGCTTTCCTGCTCCTGTTGAGTTTATTGCTGCCGTCATTGCTTATTATGTTCATCCCGTCAACATTCAAACGGCCTGTCTCATCATGGAAGGCGCTGAATTTACGGAAAACATTATTAATGGCGTCGAGCGTCCGGTTAAAGCCGCTGAATTGTTCGCGTTTACCTTGCGTGTACGCGCAGGAAACACTGACGTTCTTACTGACGCAGAAGAAAACGTGCGTCAAAAATTACGTGCAGAAGGAGTGATGTAATGTCTAAAGGTAAAAAACGTTCTGGCGCTCGCCCTGGTCGTCCGCAGCCGTTGCGAGGTACTAAAGGCAAGCGTAAAGGCGCTCGTCTTTGGTATGTAGGTGGTCAACAATTTTAATTGCAGGGGCTTCGGCCCCTTACTTGAGGATAAATTATGTCTAATATTCAAACTGGCGCCGAGCGTATGCCGCATGACCTTTCCCATCTTGGCTTCCTTGCTGGTCAGATTGGTCGTCTTATTACCATTTCAACTACTCCGGTTATCGCTGGCGACTCCTTCGAGATGGACGCCGTTGGCGCTCTCCGTCTTTCTCCATTGCGTCGTGGCCTTGCTATTGACTCTACTGTAGACATTTTTACTTTTTATGTCCCTCATCGTCACGTTTATGGTGAACAGTGGATTAAGTTCATGAAGGATGGTGTTAATGCCACTCCTCTCCCGACTGTTAACACTACTGGTTATATTGACCATGCCGCTTTTCTTGGCACGATTAACCCTGATACCAATAAAATCCCTAAGCATTTGTTTCAGGGTTATTTGAATATCTATAACAACTATTTTAAAGCGCCGTGGATGCCTGACCGTACCGAGGCTAACCCTAATGAGCTTAATCAAGATGATGCTCGTTATGGTTTCCGTTGCTGCCATCTCAAAAACATTTGGACTGCTCCGCTTCCTCCTGAGACTGAGCTTTCTCGCCAAATGACGACTTCTACCACATCTATTGACATTATGGGTCTGCAAGCTGCTTATGCTAATTTGCATACTGACCAAGAACGTGATTACTTCATGCAGCGTTACCATGATGTTATTTCTTCATTTGGAGGTAAAACCTCTTATGACGCTGACAACCGTCCTTTACTTGTCATGCGCTCTAATCTCTGGGCATCTGGCTATGATGTTGATGGAACTGACCAAACGTCGTTAGGCCAGTTTTCTGGTCGTGTTCAACAGACCTATAAACATTCTGTGCCGCGTTTCTTTGTTCCTGAGCATGGCACTATGTTTACTCTTGCGCTTGTTCGTTTTCCGCCTACTGCGACTAAAGAGATTCAGTACCTTAACGCTAAAGGTGCTTTGACTTATACCGATATTGCTGGCGACCCTGTTTTGTATGGCAACTTGCCGCCGCGTGAAATTTCTATGAAGGATGTTTTCCGTTCTGGTGATTCGTCTAAGAAGTTTAAGATTGCTGAGGGTCAGTGGTATCGTTATGCGCCTTCGTATGTTTCTCCTGCTTATCACCTTCTTGAAGGCTTCCCATTCATTCAGGAACCGCCTTCTGGTGATTTGCAAGAACGCGTACTT